>NW_024498573.1:2556361-2796821 GCF_017590055.1 Onychostruthus taczanowskii
ATCTATATTAATTCATGGGGGGGGTTTTTTTTTTTTTTTTTTTTAATCTATCTTTATTTTTTAACAGTTTTTCCCTTCACATGAAAAGGCTGGTTCATGGCAAGCACCACCTTTTCTGAAACCACCTTGCTTCTGAGTCAAAAAAGAAAAAGAAAGCATTCTGACATTATAAAATGGAGAATTTTCTCAGATTAAAGTGGTTTATTTTCTCAGGAGCATAAGGAATTCTATAATTCATGCATATTTCATGAGGAAAGTAGCCAGTTTGTGGATATTTCATGAGAAATAAAATTTCCACATCATTAAATGGCCAGAGAGCAAAGTGAAAAGGAACACGTGTAATTCTTATGAGAGCTTTTCAAGCAGTTTGTTGCAGTTTTAGAAATTATAACGTGATTTGATAATCCTGCTATTGCTGCCACTCATGGAAAGGTGAGCTGCACCTGCCTGTAGTGACATCCAGGCCCCCAAAATCTGGATAATGGGAAAAACATCCTTGTGCAAAGGGTTTTTTTCACAGTGTGGCTCTGGGAGGAATTTTGGGCTGCTAATTGTCTCCTATAAACCTCACATTTAAGGGGAAAAAAACCCAAAACAGCCCAAAACCTGGGCTTGATCATGAAATCTTTGGAGTGAAAAATGTCTTATTTCTTCTTCCCTGTGTGTGAGTGCATAAAGCTGCCTTTGCCTGAGCTTTGTGCTGTGCTCAGTGCTCATCATTTGCCTAATGCAAAGTAGCCAAACACTGCAGCTGGTATTTGAGCTCCTTTTATCCATCTTTCCTCACACACACACATCCCCACGCCCAGACAAAAGTTGGTTTCCTTTAGGCAATCGGGAGCCCTGGGAGAGTGGCAATTTCTTTGATTGCTTATTGTAGCTAGAGCACTGGAGATAAAAGTTTAATGCATTCTTATTGTCTGGGTGCTTTGAAGTGTTCAGCTGCAGCGAGCAGTGCAGCCTCGTGCCCCAGCTGAACGTGGGCTTTGGGCTGGGCAGATTGGGTGTCACTGCTGCTCCTGGGTTTTGTTGGTGCCCATGGAACCCTTGGCATTTGGGGGCTGTGACAGCCTCTGGCAGATGGGGAGCAGGCAGCTCAGGTGCAGGGCAGTGCCAAGGAGCAGCAATGAGGGGCTTGGAACACGAGGAACGTTTGGAGGAGCTGGGGTTGTGTGGCCTGGAGAAGAAGAGGCTCAGAGGTGACCTTACTGCTCTCTGCAGCTTCCTGAAGGGACGTTGTACACAGGTGGGGTCGGTCTCTTCCTCCAGGAGCACTGACAGAACAAGAGGACACAGTCTCGGCCACATCAGGGAAGGCATAGGTTGGATATTAGGAAAAAATTTTTCACCGAAAGAATAATAAAGCACTGGAATGCTCTTCCCAGGAGGTGGTGGAATCAGAATCTCTGGATGTGCTTAAAAAAGGCTGGACATGGCACTTGGTGCTATAGTTTAGTTGAGGTGTTAGGGCTTAGATTGGACTCCATGATCTTAGAGGTCTCTTCCAGCCTCATTATTCTGGGATTCTGTGAGATGTTGCTGTGACAAAGTGGTCTGGAAAAACAAACGGATCTGGAATTTTCCTGCTGTGCTGAGCTGCAGGGATGAACATGGCTGGTGTGGGTGAGAGCTGGGCCACGAGCTCTGGGAGCAGGGCACAGCCCTCCTCTTCACCATTTTCCTACAGGGGAGAGGTGGAATTGTTCCAACCAAGACACGAATTGCAAAGCCACTCCCATCAGACAGAAACAAAAGAAGACCGAGGCCAAGTTTTAGGCTGTCCCAATTTTAGACCAACACTTGGACATTTCTCTGGCCTTTTGTCCCAGCCCTGGTTTCCCCTTGCAGCTCCTTGGGAGATGCTTATTGTGCTGTTTTGCTGGCATTTCCTCTGCCCTCTCCAGGCCACCATTCAGCTCCTGTTGCAAGAGGGAGGTCAGGAGAATAATGCCCTTTTGCTGACACACGGGTAACCCAACCCTGCGCCCTGTTGGTCTGCTCTGCTGAATTCCAGCTCATCTGATTGCACTGAGGGCTATTGGAGCGTCCCTGCCATCAGAGCTGGGTAATTGATATGCTTGAAGGGACTTTAATGAGGAAGAAAGCTAATTAGTTAATGTAAGGAGTGAAAAATAAGTCCGACAACCTTGTAGTCCATTTTGTTCCATTGCAGCTTCCCCCAGTGCTCAGCACAGAGCCCAGTTTCAAGCTGGGCATGGCTGAATGGAAAGCTTGGCAGATCCTGGCAGCAAGTGGGAAGCAGAACTGGGTTTAAGTGCAGGGTTTGGGTCTGGATGGGGTGTGGTGGGCCCTCTGCTGTATCATTGCTAAAACCCTTTCATTTCAAATGTACATTGTGTGGCCTTCTACAATTAATGAAATTTTTTCTCAAGGCTAGACACCTGAAACACTACAAAAATAGTTCCTTCTCTCTTGGCATCTGGTCCCTTTTCTCTTGCTCTCTTCTTCTCTGAGGTCTGCCACAGCTGGAGCCTTAACAGGAGGGATTCACAAACTATGAGTGTCTGTGAAAGGGGGATCTTCAACCACTGAAATTAAGAATGAACTCTGAATTAGGAGGCAGGGCTATGAGGAGCAGCTGAGGGAGCTGGGAAAGGGGCTCAGCCTGGAGAAAAGGGGCTCAGGGGGGATCTTCTCACTCTCCACAGCTCCCTGAATCCATCCTGGCATAACACAGTCCTCACTTTTTTAGCCATGGGAAAAAAAGTCTGAACTTGGTCAGGGAGATGGGCCTAGAATCTCTCATGGCCTTTATTTTGTTCTCTGATTTAATGACCTCCCCATACATGGACACTCACTGAGGTGGTTTCTCTGCCCAGGGAGAAGAGGGCAGAAGGCTTGAAAGGTTCCAAAGTTGTGGAAGTTTCCTCCCTGATTTCAATGGATGCTGACCCCATCCTTCAGAGGGGAAGACAACAAGAAAGGGAAAGCAAAAGGAAAAATAAATGTGATAGGAATACAGCTAAGGGATGTATAAAGAAATCCAGCTGTGTTTGTGCTGAATGAGTTTTGTTTCCCAGTGTGGCCTCCAGATTTGTGTTCTTTGTGCAGAAATCCAAGTCCTGTAAACACCACCTGCTCCTGGTGCTGGAGATAATGAAATGGGCTGGAACTAGACCAGACCTTGGGCACAACTGGGGTAGAGGCTGATCAAAGTGGGGCAGCAGGAGGAGCTTATCAATTATTTGAGAGAAAAGAGTCAATAAAAACCTTCCTCAGTACAAACAGAGCCCTGCTGAATGTGGTGGGACTCTGGGGAGCAAGCTGTTCACACGAGATGAAACTCTTCTCGTTGTTGATGAGCAGTAATGTTTGAAGACCTCTTTGAGATTCTGATCTGGGAGCTGTTGCTGTGTCCTTGCTTGCCTCACTCCTGCCTGGAGAACCTGGAGTGGTGCACAGCCCTGCCCTGCAGGGTCAGGGCATTTCCAGGCTCTGGAATTGGTTCCTTTTCCTTGTCACCAATTTCCTGCGCACCTGAGGTTGTTCATCCCAGAGTCATATCAGAGCAGGAAGGCAAGGAGAAGGGAGTCTCCAGATTTAGGAAAAATGTATTCAGAAAACCCAGTTCCTATCTCTGCTGGTGGAGCTGTCACCCTTGACTGTTCTTAGGAACTCTGGGTTGTGCTCCTAAGCATGTCTGGGGTGTTGTGTTCAGGACCAGGGAGATGTGGATCTACTAGAGGGAGTGCAGTGAGGGGTCACCAGGATGACTGAAGGACTGGAGCATCTCTCCTGTGAGGAGAAGCTGAGAGTTCAGATTTTTCTGTGTGGAAAAAGGAGGCTCAGAGGGGATCTCATCATTGAGGGAGCTGGAAAGGGGCTCAGGATGGAGGAAAAGAGGCTCAGGGGGGCCCTTGTGGCTCTGCACAACTCCTGCCAGGGGGGGACAGCCATGGGGGCTGCCATGACAAGAGGGAACGGCCTCAGGCTGGGCCAGGGTAGGCTCAGGGTGGGCACAGCAGGAATTTCCCCATGGAAAGGGTGCTCAGGCACTGGAACGGCCCAGGGGGTTTTGGAGAGGCCATCCCTGTGGGGTCCCAAGAAGGGCTGGAGGTGGCACTCGGGGCTCTGGGCTGGGGACAGGGTGAGGATGGGCACAGCTGGGACTCATGGGTCAGCAGGGCTTTTCCAACCAGAATGATCCTGTTCCATTCTGCTTTGTGCCAATAACTGAAGGGAGGCTGTGATGAGGACAGAGCCAGGCTCTTTGCTGTGGTGCCCAGTGGCAGGAACAGAAGGAATGAACTCCCAATAAACCACAAAAGGATCTGTCTGAACATTGCAAAGCACTGGAACAAGCTGCACAAAGAGTTTGAAGACTCTGCATCCTTGGAGATACTGAGCAGCTGCCTGGACATGGTTTTGGACACCTGGCTCTGGGTGGCCTTTCCTGAACAAATGATGTCCAGAGGTCCCTGCCCACCTCTGCAGCGTGTGAGATGTGATGTGTGTTTACAAAGCCCTGCTTCTCCTGCAGTGCTGCCTTCCACATTGACTCACACACTGCCCAGAGAGCAGACCCCGTGCAGAAATCCTTGTCAGGACACACAGACACACACACACCGAGACACAGTTGCTGTGTGCTCACAGGTGCCTCATACCTACACTCTCCCTGTGTTGCTAAGGCTGGTGCAGCTCAATGTTTGTTAGCAACCATGAGAAATTTTCCCAAAAAAGGTCCTTTAACAGAAGAACTCTGAAATTGAAGGCTACTTATCTCTGCTGTCTGGTAGAAAAGGCACAAAGCTGCCATTAGCAAACGGCCAGCTCCAAGGCTTGGGGTTCTCAGGCCTTTCCCACTTGCTTTTGCACTCTGGACCCTGGTATTTTAATGGTATCTATGCCATGAAAATTGCTCCATCCCGTTGTGTGAATATTCATCACATCAGAGTTCTGACAGCCACACTTGGAGACCCAAGGTGTGTTCAGTAAATAGTCTGTGTCAGAAGAACCATTATCAGAGGCAGTACAAATGTGATACTGAATAGTATCTGGGACTTACTGAGGCGTTCTGGGTTTTTGCCTGTGCATTTAGTTGCAAAATTGAGGTCGTTCCTTACTGTCTGTGCTTCCAGCCTGATTTCCACACTGTGCAGCTTGACCTCCTGCCCATCCACTGCCTCCTTTTCCTCCCAGAAAAAGCTTTTGGCCAATTTTCAGCTAAATTCATCAAATCACAGAGAGAATGAGTTCTTACAGATTTTGTGCAAACTGGTGAGTGGATAGCACAGCAAATCCAGTATTAATCCCCCAGTGAGAGTGAAATAGGCCAAATTTAGAAATCAGCCACTGTTTGTAGCTCCCAGCCAGCCAATAAACAAGTTTGGAGTGGTGACCCAGCTCTTGCTTCTGCTCCCTCTTGCTCTGCCAAGCACAAGGGAGATGTGGGAGGGAGATCCTGGCTTTGGGACAGGGAGAGGCCATTGCACTGGGAATTAAAGTTCAGGGATGGAGGGCACAGAGCTGCAGGGAACCAGGCTTCGTTCCTTGTGGTGCGTGTGGAATAACTTGTTTTGATAAGTGGTTCAGAGGCCTTGCAAAAATCAATAATAGTAACAGTGCTCCCTAGCAACCCTACAAAAACAAAGCAGTGTGTGCAGCCTGTTTTCATCAGCAACAGGATCTGCTGCAGTACAACTCCAGGTTTCAGTCTGGGCCTTTCCAGGGGTCCCCAGCAAGCAGAGAGCAGGGGAAGGACACTGGCCCTGAGTGATGGTGCCCAATCCTGCATTCCTTGCACTGAGGAGTTCATGGAACAATTGGGTGTGAGGGGAATTCTGACTTCAGGTTAAGTGCACGTTGAGAGCTGAGCAGCAACAGCAGTCATGTGTGTGAACATGAGACAGTTCTAAAGCTCCTCTGTTTCCTTGCCTGCCTTGTACTTTGTCTGTGGAGTACAAAGGATGCAGGAACTTAATCTCACATGAACGTGTTTCTTATATAATAATTACTGTCAGGGTGCCCAGGAAATGTTCTAGTTAGGATCCAGCACAGGTTGCTTCTCTGAGCACAGGGCTCTCAAAATCCTTCTCCCTCAGCCTGAAACCTTCTCAGTGGCCTTAATTTAGAGGCAGATTTATCAATTTAGGAGAGTTTAAAGAGGCTGAGGAGCAGGGTTGGCTGATGGACCGTGCAGGGGGAGAAGGGTCAGAACCCCTCTGCAGGGTTGGGTTTGTGCTGGGATGGGAGCAGCAGCCCTTTGTGTCTCCAGCAGGGCTGAGATTCTCTGACATTTCCACTGTAAACAGCCCTCACCACTTCTGTGTCCTGGCACTTGTGTCTGTCCCACGTAGGGGTGAGGTTAATGCCAGTTTGTTTCTGGTCAGGTGATAAGAACAGAAGTGTCATTGTCCTCCTGTCCATCCTCCTGAGCTTGGGTCACTGCTGGCTGACTGCAGAGACACCCCCTGCCCTTTTCCAAGGAACAGGCTGATTGCTTTCAGCTCCTTTCTGGAAAATGAGCACAGCAAAACCCGCCTCCTGCATGGAGGACAGGCCCCAGCACACAGAAAAGAGCTGCAGGAGGTGCTGAGCTGGATCCAACCCTCAAAGGTTCCCATGGAATTTGGGAGCACGTGGAGAAAGGCAGAGCTCTTGGAGGGGATTACTGAGGCTGCGAACCAGGAGCTTTCCCTGTGCTGCCATGGCAAAGGTGACAAACACAGATGGGCCCTGACTGCCCTGCCAGAGGCTTGGTGTGAGGGACTGTCAGGGTTCAAATGCTATAAATCTGATTAGCTGGGTTTGATGGGAGGGAAACCATTTGTATTTCTATTTCTCACATGTGGCTGGGCCTCGTGGACCTTCGGTGCACATTTCCAAGTCTGTCCCAGACTGCAGCCCTGGTTCAGTGCCTGGGCAAGTCTGCAGCACCACAGGGTCACCCAAACTTGTGCTTCCACCTCCTCCCTGCTCCAGCCTGTCCACAGCACCTTAATGCAGGAGGAGGGGAAGTTTTCCAGGTCTGACACACTGACTGTACATGCTGCCTTGAAAGGGAGTGTGTTCATGTTTTGTAATGACCTCTGGGATCCCTGAACAGATTTGGGCGAAGCATACGAGGCTTCTTTTTTGGCTGAGCTTTTCCCAGATCCAAAGGCAGTTAGCAGAGTGGAGCAGAATTGAGTAACACATGGAACAGACCTGGAAACATTTCAGATGTGTTGAGTGGGTTCTCTGGGGCTGTAAACCCTACAAACCCCAGCGCTCTGCCCCAGCAGGACCTGGCAGTGCTATATAAAGCTGTGGTGTCACAGCATGCCTATGTGCCACTGTCACCCTGCAGTGGACAGCTCTGTGACCTCCTCCAGCAGGCAAATTCCCAAGGGGAGGCATCCCCAGGACGCTCTCCAAAACAGGCAGTGGGAACAGAAAGTTCAGCTCCAGCCCGGAGCGAGCTCTGCAGTGTCCTTGAGTGCCCTCCCTCTGCCCCAGCCTGAGCTCCTGCAGCTTAACCCATCCCACCAAACATTCCCTTCTCTCTCTCCACCTTGTCAGGCTCTGCTCCAGCCCCATTTCCTCTCTGCCTTTTGAGATCCCCCTTTCCTGAGATCCGAGGCACGAATTTCTCTGCGCGTCGCGGTTCTCTCTCATTTCGCTCCCTCGGTTGCTTTGTCATGCAAAGCATTTGGGACAGTGTGGTTGTAAGATGTGATTAAAAATAGTGTTTGAACTCTCTTGGCATACAGGACTATTAATCCCTGCTGAAGCTCGGGGAGGAGGGAGGGAGGGTGGATTTGAAGGTGAGGATATATTCCAGTTCAAAAGTACATAAAGGCAATTTGCATTTTAAAGTATTTTGCCTTTCTGGAGTAACAAGGTGCTGTTTTTTCCAGTACTTCCTGCAGTATTTATATTTCCCATTGTTAAAATGCAGAGAATTTGGCTCTCAGGGTGAAGATTTCTAGGTCTGTCTCCTTAGTGTTCTCTGCATCAGGTCATCAGGCTGAGACAGAAGCTTGGAGTCTGAGAGCTGATTTTATCAATAATTGGTGCAGTTGCAGATATTGGGGAATGCTGCTTAATGCAGAGTTTTAAATGAGCAAACAGGAACCTCTGTATTCATTCAGTTCTGGTTTGGGAATACTGAGTGTGTGTAAAAGTGGAAAGCTGTCACTTGAAGCAATATCCCTCCAAAATGTCCCCAAACCTAGGAACAGTCAACCTCACAGAGCTTCTCCATGAAGGCAGAGAAGTGCCAAGCTGTTTTTGATCCTCCTTTGCTCTCTGCACTAAAATTAAGCCAGGTTCTGATTTCATCCATGCCACTGGAAATCACCAGAGCTGTTAATTCTGGATAATTAGAAAGTTTTCAAATAGTGAGTTGACAGTTCTAGAAATTAATATTATTAACTTCAGCACAGATACTCTACACTGACACAGAGACAAGTGATAAAGGTTTGGCCCTTACCAAGGAAATATTTTCTGGCTTTTTAGCACACATGGAGAGGAGAATATCTCAGAGATTCTTTCCCCAGGCTTTGCTCAGTACACTTCAGTGCAGCCACCCCAGTCTGGTTGCACCTGAAGTGGGACCAGTGGAGATAAATGGTGTTATGGCAAGAGGATGATTGAGAACAATAAGATGATATTTTCTCTTTACTTGCACCTAAAATGTCTGATCCACATCTGGGCAGAGAGCCCTGAGGAGCTCCAGTGTCCCTGTGCAGAGCCTGGGCATTGCAGCCTGGGAGGATTTCCCTCCTTTCCCACCTCCCTCCTTCCCCACCAGGGCTGCAACCGAGAAAGCTGCTGGGGAGAGGTGCCAAAGAACCCCCACAGTGTGGAGAGCTCACCCTGGGCTGCGTGGCTGAGTGCCACAGGCCAAGACACCATCATCCTGCAAAGCAAACACCTCCTCATCCTGACCTGAGCTATGCAGTGAAGACCTGAGCCCAACTCACCCTCCCTGCCTAGGTAGAAGATAAGAAAAATAAACCACATCATCTAAAAAACTCAGAAGTCCCATCTCTAACTCACTCAAAATTCCTTCAAAAATCCCCATAGCCCAGGGAGGAGCCTCTGAAGCGACAAGAAACAACACAGAGGGGGGAAATGAGAACAATTAAAAAGATGAACCTGCTTGACCCTAATTTTGCAAATCTCTAGCTGTCAAAGAACGTACCTCGACTAATTATGTTTGGATGTGAAATTATAGAATCATTATAGCTGTGATTACACAGGTCCCCCAGCTCTTGCCTGCCATGGTGTCTGCATGTGTGTGCTTTCTAGTGTGATCTTTCATTTTAGATTTGCCTTCTTGTTTTAGCTGTCCAGTTTTCCAGAAATAGGCCTCCAAAAAGAAAATAGCTGCATCCCACATCTGAAATGTGCAATTCTCAGCCCTCCTCCCACCTCCCTCTCTCCTTTTGGCCTTTGGAGACCAGAGTCACTGCTGTAGTTGGCCAATTATGCTTCAAAGCTGAGGACTGCACTGATCTTGGCCAAAAACTGCTGAAGCAAGGGCAGCACTTTGGCTTTGAACCTGTGGTGTGGAAGTGCAGTCACTTCCCGCTCAGATGCTCTCAGGGTAAGAGCAGGGCAGCTTAATTGCAAATATTAATCTAATATGAATGTTGGGTGGCTGAGAAACAGAGTTGAGGGAGCAAATTAAGCCTCTCTGATGCAAAATGTGTCTTTGGTTCCGGGATAAGGTCTGAGGTATTTTTCAAGATTTCTGGTTGTTTGTGAAAAAAAAGTTTCCAGTTTTTCCAGTTCATCCAGCTCAAAATACACCCCCTCTTGTGTTATTTTAGTTCTGTAACCCAGCTCCTGGCAATGTCCACCCTCCTTTTCACCAGGCTGCTGAGATGCTCTGCGCAATACCAGAATAATTCAGGAATCCAAACCTTTATCTGGGACCATGCTCTGAGAAATCAATATGAGCTGCCATCCTCACAGCTCTGCAAAAAGCCCTTGCCTGCAGCTCTGATCACCAGGAACAGCTCTGCAGGAGCAAATTAATGGGCATAGCCTTGCTCTTGTCATTCTGAGCCTCCACATCCCCATCCCAGAGAGGACAGTGGAGCGAGGCAAAGCCTCAGGATCTGTAAGCCCTGTCCTTGCCAGCAACTTCCCAATAATGAACCAACTTTCTGCATCTGCAACACAACAGCTGGGGAAAAAAAGCTAACAAAACAAGCCTCTGCTGCAAAATGCCACTCCCAAAATAGATTTTGGAGAGATTATTACATGAAGCAGCGAAGGGAGGGAAGGATGATTCAGAAAATAGCTTGAAACAGTCTTTTAAGCAGCTTGGGATTGTGTGGTAAATAATGCAGGAAGGAAGGGAAACTGCAGGCTGTAAATGGATGTGCTGGAAGGTCTCATCAGCACCTGAAATGCCTTTGGAAACCTTCCAGCAGCAAGGAAACACATCACAGGCATAACCAGTTATTCTAACAGCCCCCTTGGCCTCCCTGCATCCCTGCAGAAATGAGAATTTCTGAGAATTTTGGGGCAGTGGGACTGAGCCTGGGCTTGAGGGACAGCCTGAGTTCCAGCCCTCAGCAAGTGCCAGGGCTCAGGGCTCTGTGTGCAATTCCTGCTGCAGGGAGCAGAGAGGGGACAGGGCAGGGTTTGGGCATTCTGAGGTGAGGAGGAGTTCAATCCCATCAAAGAGCAGGATCCTCCACAGCTCCCCTGCCCTCCTGGCCTCCGTGGCATTCGCAGGAATTCCCTTTGTGGGTTGGCTGCTGGTCTCACCCCGCTCTACGAAAGCAACTGGTGCCAAAAATTTCTCCTCTGGCACCAGAAATTGCCAGGAGCTTTCCAGAATTTTGCCTTTCTGGCCTCCCCAGCTCATATCCATGTCCCAGAATGATGTGATCTGGCAGCACTAAATGAGTTATGTGAGCTGGTGGAGAACAGGTATCCTGTACTGTAACCCCCTCCTACGTATTGCTGTTTTTGTCTCCTCTGTTGGATATTTTACACTGTTTTTCTCTTTTTCATAAAAAAATATGGTGATTAATTAAAAAAAAAAAAAAACCACAAATAAACCCTGAGCTTTAATCAGGGAGGAGATGAGGACCTGGAGGGTGTTGTGTGATAAGGACACAGCAGGGTGAGGAACAGGACCATGTGCCCCTGACCCCTTATCACCCAGCACAGCCACTGTAACATGAAATCACCCTTCACTTGCATGACAAAACCACTGAAAAGCAGTTCCAACTTTTCTCCCAAGGCCACTTTGTCCTTGGTTTGCCCCCTTCTAGAATGTGGCTTTTAGGCAGTGCCTGCATGGGCCTGGGGACCTGCTGTGCTGCTTCCCAGAAGGAATTCGTGCTCGTTACAGAAAATGGGCAGCAGATTATTTCGTGGACGTATATCCTGCATCCTGACAAGTGTTTATGGAAGCAGGCTGCGTGCTCCATCATCGTGCCAAGCAGACACTTGCAAATGTATCCTTGCTGAGACATTAATGTGTGTCAATGTGTGTGCAGCAGCAGCAGCGCTTGCATGCTTAATCGGCCACGTGGCCTTTGTTAATTAGACAGTCAGTTAATGCTTTATGTCTGTGGGTCTGCATGGGCAATCATTTGCCCAGAACCTCATTAATTTTACTGGCTGCCCCTCCTGTTGGAGTTCACAAATCAAGCTGAGCATGCACACAAATCCCTTTGAGTGGGTTTCTCTAATAAAGCAAATCAGAGGGAACTCTCAGAGAATACTGAGAACAGCAAAGCTGCAAGGGCCAGCCTGGTGATTTTGCAAGTGGTTTTGTGCTCTCGAATGGGAGCTGCAAAGATCAGCTGAGAATTCCCTTTTGCAGCCAGGGGCAAGCAGGACTCTCCTGACTTTTAGTTATTTGCTCTGTGTGTGCCCACCCATGTACAAACATGTGGTCGTTGTCCCTGTGAATTTTCTATGTTCTTGGTGTGGATGTCTCCTCTGAGGCCTCTGCCTGCAGGATGCAGCATCTGCCAATTGTCACAACTCAAGGAACAGCTCAGGTTCACAGATTTACCCTGTACAAGGGCAGATTGCTTCCACAGGCTCGTTCCCAGCCCAGGAGAAAGGAAAGCAGCCAAGGGACTCAGTTCATAGTGAAATTGGAGAAATAACATTATCACTCACTGTCCTAGAGTGAGGTCAAGGGCAGTAATGAGGCCCCTGGGACTGGTGGTGACTGAGGACATTTGCAAGGGTCTATTTTCCTTCTTAGTGACCAAGAGATCTGTGCAGCAGAGGGCTGGGAGATTCTTGTGTTCTCCCAGTTCCAAGGCAATGAGCATCACTGAAACACAGCCTAGCACTGATCCCAGGCTGGGATCCTCAACCCCACGGGGTGGGATCCTCAACCCCACAGGGTGGAATCCTCAACCCCACAGGCTGGGATCCTCAATTCCATGGGCTGGGATCCTCAACCCCACGGGGTGGAATCCTCAACCCCACAGGGTGGGATCGTCAATTCCACAGGCTGGGATCCTCAACCCCACGGGGTGAAATCCTCAATCCCACAGCGTGGGATCCTCAACCCCACAGTATGGGATCCTCAACCCCACAGGCTGGGATCCTCAATTCCACGGGCTGGGATCGTCAACCCCACGGGGTGGAATCCTCATTCCCACAGGCTGGGATCCTCAATCCCACAGCCTGCAGTGCAGAGGATTTCACTCAGGACCTTCTGACCATCGTTCTGTGCTGTTGGTACACCAAAGATCCTCTTGTATGGACAGGAAGGTGAAAATGCCTCAGGAGGAGCAGCCTCTCTTCCCCTCCTCACTTCTCCGAGCTGCTCTGCTGCATCACCCAGGGCTCTTGGCAGAGGCACAGCAGAGTTGTGACTGTGCTTTTGCCATCTGCACTGCAGTGCCCATTACGGATGCAGTGCTGAGCAGCTCATTTCACAACTGACTGGAGACAAGGGGAGCAGCCTGGCTGTGAGGCTGAGGTTCTTCCCCTCAGCACCCAGACCTGGCTTTGGGGGCTTGGCAAGGTACAAGCTCCACAAAGGGCAAAAGCTGCTCACCGAAATGTGCTCTGCAAAAATGAAAGCAGGGGTTGTTGTTTTGTAAAGGGCTGACCTAGAGCACAGGTAGAAACAACTAAAAATGGGTTAGAGCTGCAGCAGGTGGAAGCATTGGTGCATGTTTCAGCCACATTCATAAACTGAACTGTTTTTCTGGACTAACCCCATGCTAGAGGAGTTTTATTTCAGTACTGCAAATACTCAAGAATATATGTGGAAATGACATGGATCTGTTCCACCTGTGTCTCCAAACTGGACCATGTTATTACTGTGCTAAGGGATAACTGATGGAGAAAGGGAGAAGTGCAACTCGGGTCTTAAAACAGAGAGAGGCTATTTTGCTTTTTTTTATTTTCCCAGCTCTACTTGCATAAATCTAGACTTAGTTCAGATGTTATAGGAGTTCCAATTGCTTTGGAAAAAAAAAATCAGTTGTAGTTGTTGTGAAATAAATGTCTCTCTGCCCTGGCTGGGAGGGATGGGGTGAGACAGACAGGCTGATGTGTCTTTAGCTGCCCTGAAACAGCTCCACAAGTAATGTTTAATCAAAGCAAGCTGACATTTGTCTATTGAATTGTTATCAAAATTGCTTAGTCATTCATGTGCCATTGTGTTTCAGAACTGAGAGCAGGGGATTTATTCAGCTTGACATGAGCTGCTCCCAGCCATTAGCATTTCCCCCAGCATCCAGCCCAGATCTTCATTTCAGCGAGTCACCTTGGGGCCAGGGGACTGCTGACCCCCTCTGCTCATGGCTCCTGATTCCAGCCTTCCTGGGAAAGATTTTCTTATTTATTCCCCCTCAGCAGGGCAGGTGTCCAGATTTCTGGGAGCAGCTCAGGGGTCTGCCTGCTCTTGGTTCTGTGCCTCCATAAGGAACCTGAGAGATCTCCAGTAAATATGTCCAGGCCCAGCTTTGCTGGAAATGAGGCTGGAGGATCAGGGGATTGCTGTGGGATTGCTGGCATTTGGGGGCAGTTTGGATCAGAATCTTTGCCCCCTCTTCCCAAGAAACAGCCACACTGAATTTATAGCTGTGTGTGCGAGGAAGAGCAGAGGTGTTGTTTGGAGTGGAAGGGAGGGCTGAGTGAGGAGAGAAGGGATGTTTGGTTTGTGTGTGTGAGGGAGAGACAGACAGACAGGGTGAATGTGTTGCTGAAAGCAGCACTGAAATCCAGGCAAGGTGTAGCCATAGAAACACCCTGTGCTTGGTAGTAATAGCTCACAGCAGCACAGCCCATTCCCAACCTGTGGGAACCAGAATATTTTGGGGATATTTTAGCTCTGTGCTTGCATGCATCTGCCCAGGGCATGCACAAGCACAACTTACACATGGCTGTGGTGAATACACAAGTGTCCATGGGCACAGAAATCCCTGCCTAGTGGCATGGTACTGCCTAAAGGAAGATATTCTGCAAAGCTGGAGTGGAGCCCTGGGCTTTTTCTTAAAGGAAGCAGAGCAGTGGCAAGGGCCGTGCAGGTGGAGCAGGTAGGGAGGGGAAGTCCCAGCTCAGCATTACCCAAAAATGCCTGTTCCCCTCTGGAAGCTGAACAGGAGTGTGGAAAGAGCCTGCTGAGCAGGCAGAGGATCTTTGCCTGGGTGGGCACAGGGTGGGCACAGGGTGGGCCACGGGTGTTCTCCGTGGGCGTGGGTTTAGGCTTGGTTTCAGCTGATCTCAGTCCCTGCTGTTGGGTCATGTGTTCTCTCTGGTGCCAAAATCAGCTCTCGAGCGATCTGCCAGATTAGGAATCTGATCCTTCTGAAAACTAACCCAGCAGAAAGGGAAAAAGACAAGCAGACAGTTTCCAGCTGGATCAGTTCCCTGCCTTGGCTGATGCTCATGCCAACAGAAGGACAAAAGGTAGGGACAGGAGCAGGGAGAAAGTGAAAATACCCATTTCCTTGGCAGTTGGAGCTAAAATCAGTTTACTTACAAAACCACAGCTCCTTGAATCCCTCCTGTCTGCACCAAAAAAAGCCAGGAGCTGGGGTGAGGAGCACAGGGAGCTGGTGAAATACTGCTGTGCTTGCTGGGTGCTCAGGGAATATTGGAAGGACATGCTGGGCAGTAACACTGCAATCCCTTACCTCTGATTTTAGGCACAGATTGCACGAAGCTTATTAGTTAAGAGGTCAATGTCCATGAATTTCCACAGCCCAGCATTCCCAGCAGGTCTGGAAAGGAGTCAGGGATTTACAGAATGTCTGTAAATGGGGCTGAAACAATGTTTGGCTGAATCTGGACAAGAGGGAAAGAGAAATTATAGCACCTCTCACCCAGCACACCACGTGCTTTGGGTTGCATCTTTTGTATTGAAACGGAAAGCTGAAAATCTGGGGTCTTCCTGAGCATATCTTTGTGGGGAAAAGAATTCTACTGGAGTTTGATCCTTTTAATAGTTCCTGTTTAGATATTGCCATGTCTGCTCTGCTGTGTAGTGAATGTGCCAAATTGATGGGTGTCAGTGCAAATCAAACTGATGTCACATGTAGGTGTCACACAGACGGGGGGGGTCACACAGACAGGAGTGTCACACTGACAGAGATGTCACACAGATGGGGAGGTGACACAGTCACAGGTGTCACACAGATGGGGAGGTCACACAGTCACAGGTGTCAGACAGGGGTGTCACATAGCCATGGGTGTCACACAGACAGGGGTGTCACACAGCCATGGGTGTCACACAACCAGGAGTGTCACACAGGCATTGGTATCACACAGACAGGGATGTCACACAGTCACGGGTGTCACAGACAGGAATGTCACACACACAGGAGTGTCACATGGCCACAAGTGTCACACACACAGGGGTGTCACACAGCCACAGGTGTCACACAACCAGGGGTGTCACACAGCCACAGGTGTCACACAGCCACAGGTGTCACACAGACAGGGGTGTCACACAGCCCCAGGTGTCACACAGACAGGGGTGTCACACAGCCCAGGGGTGTCACAAGCTGCTGGCAGGTGCAGCTGAGCTCAGGGCCAGCAGGAGCAGTGGGGCTGAGGGAATCACTGCTCAGAGCATCCCTGCCTCCAGCCCTACCCCGAAACCAGGCCTCGAGGTCAGGCTGAGGCTCTCGTGGCTCTGCTGGGTTTCGGCTCCTTTCCCTCACCCTCTGTGTTTTTGTTCCTCCCCTCCCTGCCCACTGCAGCCCAAACCCAAAACAATAACTAGAGGAAACCTCTGGCTGCATAGTTTTCATTCCTGAGCAGGGCTGCATATGGCTTTGCTTTGGGTGGAGACCAGCTTGTGCTCCAACTTGGTTTTACTCCTTTTGTTTCCAACCTGAGCGAAGCACGACTGTCCCACTCCCTGACCTCGCTGCATCCACCCTCCCACAGCTGCAGTGGTGGTGAAACCCTCCCAGGCCTGAAATTTGGGAGGCTGTGAGATGGGAGTGTGGGCTGCCTTCAGCCTCAGAGTGCCAAGCACAGGCAGGGGTGAACGGGAACCACCAAAACCTCTGTGCCTCTGCTCCGAGATGCTTTTCCAGCCCAGAGCAATACCTGGGCACTTACCCCTGTTGTGAGCAGATATTGCTGTGTGTGAGCATTAAAACCGTGCCATGTCAAAGCCTTTTGCATTTGTGCTCAGGATGCCCCATGGGTGATCCTGCTTGGGTTAATGGTTTGTGTGAGAAAATAATGGACGTGACCCGGCAGCTCCAGCCTGGGCAAAGCTTCTGTTGGCGAGCGGGGATAATCAGAGATGGGATCTCCTGATTTCAGCCTCTTGGATTTAATGGTAGGTTTTATTTTGCATGGCCTTGCTTTGGAGTAATTTGTGTCTTTGTGCTGCTGTGAAATCAGATTTTCTTTTTTGTGGCGCCGCAAGCTTGGGAGGCGTTTTCTGAGGGAAAGTGCAGAGACAGGACCTCAATTTTTTCTGAGTGACCATACAGCAAATGTGCTGCTTTGAAATGTCACTGGTTCCCCTACCAGGAAAAAAATGAAACAAAACCAGAGTGGATGAAGAAAACAAAAACCAACAAAAAAACCCCAACACGTGGAACTTCAAACTCTGGTATTCTCTTACAAGAAAAGGACTGTGCCCACAGAAGTTGATGTAAGGGATAATAAAGCTGTGCGTGAAACAGTCAGGCAAGAAGCTCTGATGATTTAGGAGGTGAGAGGAAATCCTTTTTCCTGCTGCTGGGAAAAAAATATGGAGTGTGAAGCAGATGACTTTGCTGTGTGCACCTCTCTCTAAATGGGATGTTGCAGGAACCCCTCTTTTTTTTTTATATTCAGGATTCATTTAGGATTAATCCTCCTCATCATGTGCTCCCTGGTCACATGGGCAGAGAGCAGAGGAGACCCCCCTGCTCCACCAGCTGGGCCTCACAGGAGGTTTGGTGTGGAAAATGGGGGGTTCTGACCCACCAGCCCCTTCTCTTGGTCCCAGTGTGACCGAGCTCCAGCCTTCAGCCTCTTGTGGGGATGAAGGAGAAGGTCGGGGAACCCCCTGCTAAACTGTGAGGGTTTATGGCATTTTGAGGTAAACTGTCACCTAATTTAGGTTTATCTTTGGGTGCTGGTTGTGAACTGCTCATCAGACACAGCTCCAGGAGTAGGGGAGATGGAGGCAGCTTTACTCTGCTCATCCCATCTGCCTGCATGGGCCTGGCTGTGATTCTGGCTGTACAGCAGAACTGCAGCCATCCTGGAGCTGTAGCTACAGCCGAGATTCCCTCTATATTTTTCAGTGCTTTCACACCAGAATGGGAACTGCAGTAGATTTTCTCTTGCTTTGTTTGTCGTATCTATTTCAGCTCTAAGCGAAGACCACAAATTACTGCTTTATGCACTGTGTCTCTGCAGCAGTGGGGCAATATGCAGACCTCATGCAGTCTGGGACTTCTGGAATCCCAGGAAAAGCTGTCCCTGCACACTTCAGCTGGACAGCAGTCTTGGGGCAGGGGAGAGTTCAAACGGAGGGATTTGGTCTGCCTGGAGAGGACAGCAGCTCGAGGATGCTTGGCTTTCCAAAGCCCCTGGAAGGGGGAGGTATCACATGGCCCCGTGGCCGGGCTGCTCCTCACAGACCTGCTGCTTGCTGTGGGTGGGGCTGTGTAAACATCCCTGGAAGCAGCCGTGGCCGGGCTGCTCCTCACAGACCTGCTGCTTGCTGTGGGTGGGCTTGCTCCAAGTCATGCCCTGCCTGAAGGCACGGGCAGCCACAGAAAGGGTTTGTTATCTCCTGAACCCGAGGCTGCAGTCTGGGCAGGATCCTGTCACGTGAGGCCTTGTGGCAGCTCTTGGGCTGGGAGATGTTCTGGATGCTCTTTTGAACTGAAAGAAGTAACAATCCTACTTCCCCCCCCCCACCCCCCCCAAAGAAGCCCATTAATCAATTAATCAGTGTGAGCATTCTCAAAATTGGTGAACGTATCCTTCATGTTTATGTCTCTTAGGGAAAAATGTGGATGGGAAAGGCAGCTTTTTTTTCCTCTCCCTGAAAGGCCCTGAACTGAGCTGCTTGTGTGCACAAAGGAGAGGCTTTCTGTGTACACAGCAAAGAGCAGCAAACGCTGCCAAAAATTCTGCATCTCCGAATTGAGATGTTCCCTCGCTTTTCCACTGAATTACCCAGAGCTCGTTGGTCTGGGAGGCTTGGGCTGGATGCTTGATGGGAACAGATGTTCTTCCAAAATTTCCAGCGTGTTTTGTTTTGGATCAAACCAGGAATAGCAGGAGAGCAATCTTTTGTAGTAGCTGGCACCTCCTGGCCCTGGCCCCAGCCACAGTGCAGACAAGAGGCTGATGCTGCAGTGAAGCACAGGGAAGAGCAAGCTGGGATTTTCTGGACCCTGAAAAAAGGCTTTAAACCATGTTCCAGAGTTTGTACTGGTTCTGACAGTAATTCTCCACCTTGGCTTTGGTTACTGGGGTGTGGTTTTTTAAGGAGAAATTGGTTATTCATGATGGATCTGGCTCGTGGTGGCTGTGCTGTCTTGGACTGAGACCTTGGTGTGTATTTTGGGATTGAGCTCAACATGGTGAGTGCATCCCTTTGTTCCAAATTATGTCTGTGTTCTGGAGAAATATCACTGCTGGTTGTGCTGCTTGAGCCTAGTTCTGACTGCCCAGAGTCCTTTTCTGCACCCAGACATGCAGCTCTTCTCTCTCCATCTCATTCCCAGCTGGTGCCAGGAGCACAAAACTTTGGAGTGTTTCAGGTCAGTGGGTAACCAACAGCTTTGCTGGAGAGACACTGCTGGAAAACTCCCCTGTAGGAGGACAGAGGTTATTGAAAATGCTGCACAAGTGAACAAACAAACGCAAACCACAGACTTTCTCTGGGGAAAGCTGCTGAGGGACACACCTGAGTGCTGGTATGGGAGGCAGCTCGAGCCCCTGAGCTACTTTCTGGTCTTTTCCCGTTCTTATTCCGGGTGTTTCCACACATTTACTGGGATGCTCTGTGCACACGGTGCTTTCCTGGCATCAACTGAGGCTGCCATGAGCACAGGAACCAGCACGTGGCACCACCCCTGCCTTTGATGTGTTCCTTTGATTTGTCAAGGTGCTCTGTCACTTGCCCTTTTGCTTCTTGCCAGGGAAGAGCTTTTTTTCTTTCCCCTTTTAGCTCCATTTTCTAAGCACAGTGAATCTATCACGTTCATTTGTGTTGGTCCACCACATCTGCCAGTTACTCAGGGAATTCTGTGTCTTTAAATCTGATTTATGAGCTGAGAAAGGCTGCCCCTCTGCTGGGCACAGCACAGTCTTTTGGAAGCGAAATATAATAATAATCATGATAATCACCATGACCAATAAAATACAGCAAACCATGATTTGGGTGTAAGGAACCTTTGAAGCAGCAACCTGGGGTATCTCCACGTTTTAATCTCCAAGCAACATTCCTGGTTACAGCAAGATGAAGCCCAGGCTGGGCTGCCAGCTCCTTGGAAACTTGGAAATGCTCTCATTCCCTGTTCACTTTGGTTTCTGCACTGCTGCAGATTGGCTTTAGAGCTCAGCTAGGAATTGCTTTATCGGTGTGAGCTGTAATGACTGCTGTGTAAACATCCCCACATTTGGGCCTTTTCTCCACGAGATTTTGATGATTCCAGCGAACTTGCTTTACCTTTACGCACCACAATGTTTGTCCTGCCCTCTGGGTTTTCCTCAGAGCCGGTGGGATATCCTCATCAGGCCAGGATATGTTCCACACCAGCCAAGTGCTTTTACCAGCCTACCAAAAAGACATCACTGCTGGTCTTTTTTCCCCTGCAATTTTTTTTTTTTTTTTTTTTGTAAATATACCTATTTGGCTGAGCCAAATTCCTGCTGGCAGGTGCAGGGAGCTCCATTCAACTCTCTGAGCCCCAAAAGCCTCTTCCCTGTGCTGGTGGCCGAGCTGGCCGTGCCTCCAGCCGCCTGCTCCCGGGGGCCCTTGGCACAGGGACATGGGACAATCCTTCCGCTCTGGCCGTGCCCATTCCAGCCCCGCTCCATCTGCTCGGGGACCACGAGCTGCTGCTCCTCACCAGAGGGGAGGTGGAGGCTGCTCATCCCAGCAGCTTTTCCCCTCTCCCCTTTGTTTGTGCCGGGAGCTCTGCGCAGCCCAGCTCCCATTAGCTGGAGCTGGCACAAATTAAAAACAAATTTAGCCCCGGTGTCTGTGTTCGCAGCAAATTTCACCTCGGCTGATTATTTTTATGGCTTGTTGACAAAACGGGAACGTGTGTGCGGGGAGGTTCTTGCAGGTCCCTGGAAAATGCCAAATGAGTCACTTTGGGAAGGCTGAAACACATCCCTCCACACGGAGCACGCACACGTGGGGCGGGAACGGGGGCACGCACCACGCTCGTTTGTCTCCGTAAATGATTTTTTTTTTTAATTTTTTGTTTTTTTTCCCTTTTCTGGCGTGTGTGCTCTCGCTGCTTTGTCGTGATAGCTGCATCTGCTGTTCCAGGCTCAGCAGCGTGGCCCCCTCGCCCCCTCCCCGAGTTGCCAGGCAGCGGCTGATGGCTCCGACGCCCATTGGGAGCCCATTACTCAACTCCTCGTGTGCGCTCGCGATTATTCGCGTTCTGCTGATGATATTTACGGCCGCAGCTGCTAAAACGGTGTTTGCAAATTTATGCTGATTTGATTAGCTAGTTTAGTCATCATAGCTTCTAAGAGCAGGATCTGGCCATAAAATTGCTTTCTGCTCCGTGTGACTCGCTAATGGGGTGTCACATGAGAGCACGAGCCCGGGCGCCGAGCAAGGGCTGCAGGAGACCATATGGTGCCTCAGAGTCCCCTCCACCACCTCCAGAAAATGTTTTACCCTCTGCAACAGCACCGTGGGCACGGGATTATCAGCTCTGTTGAGCCATGTTCATCCACCTTAATGATGTACCAGGGACTGGGATAAAACCAGCCCTCAGTCGGACACTGAGCGGACATTTTCTTACCCCGTGTCATCTTTTGTCCTCTGGGCTGCTCAGAGGCTTCTCTGCCACTCACAGAGGTGCTTGGAGCACGTGGATTTTTGTATCCTGGCTGCCCTTTGATTGAGAAATGCCATCCCCAGTCCTGCTCCGAACCTCCACTTGAGGCCTGTGCCTGATGGATTTGGGCACGGCTCACCATCTGCCATTATCTGTGGGTGATGGAGCTTTCTCTGCGTCAGCCACGACAGAAATAAACTCACTCCACCTTAAAATTCAGCTCGCTGCCATTTGAAAGAAAGAAAAAAAAAAAGGCTAAAACCTTGTTTTCCTCCAGAGAGATTTCTAAATTACTACCAATACTATAGATATGTTTGAACCATCTGTGTAATTCTGAAGTCTCTCTGGGTGAAGAGGAAGCATTCCTTTCATACAATAAGTGCTGCCTATGGTGTGCTCTTAATATTTTTAGGGTTATTTTTGCATTGGTAACATTCATTCCACCTTTCCTTAAAGTGGTTTTTGACCTGGGAGGCAAGGCTGTGGTGGATCTGGAGACACATCCTTCAGCTGAACTCCCTCCTTTTCCCAGTGCCTCCCATTTACTGCTTCCCAGCCACTGCTACCATTTCAAAGGATCCTTTCAGAGGCAGTTTCCTTGCTTTCTTCACCATTACTCTTTTTTAGGGCTTTTCAGACAAGTGCACTCACACACTGCTGTGCCTCGGGTTTTTGCCTTGGTTTCTTTGAGCTTGTCTTCCTCTTCCCCTGATCCCCCAGGCCTTTCAATTACTTTTTAATGTTCTTCTGGCCTTCTTCCTGAAAAGTTCTGTGAGCATTACCTTGCCTGTGGCCTTATCCAGACAGGCTTTGAGCAGGCTATAAAGCAGTTGCTCATCCGGGATGTTGAAATCGGAGTCTCTCTGTCAGACATCCATAACACCGGACCTTCTGCTCCTCCCAGGCGCACTGTAAATGGAAGGGGACTAAGTTCAGCATCAGGATATGTGGATCTTGGCTCCCCTGCCATCATTCCAAAAGGGGAAATAGGCCCTGTGTGATGGGTAAAGAGGGGAGGTGGTGACTGGGTGGAGCTGGTCCCAGGTCTCCATTAGGGGACACCCATTTCCCAGTGGGGAATGGTGGAGGTCTAGGAGAACAATTTAAATTTCAGGAGAGGTTGGCAGACAAAAGCAGAGCTAGCATTTGTAGAGGACATGAGTTCATTAGCAGTTAATATTTGTGTTTGGGACTGTTCTGAAGAGAATCAGCTTGTCCAAACCACTCACTCCAAGCTGCAAAGTTCCTCTCCTGGGACCTGTGTAGCAGTGCCTTAATCATTTATAGAGAAGCCCTGTTGGATTCCTTAATTTTGTTCTATTTCAACCAAAAGTTTAGTTGTTTTTGTGCCATAAGGATTTAACACCTTCATCAGGGCTTTGCGTTTCCTGCCTTGAACCTGAAGCTGAGGGTAGAGGGCAGATTCTGGAGAAACATGCCCAGATTTGTACCAGGTTTTGATGGCGCTTATCCCTCCTGCACAGATTGTTTGCCCATATGAAGCAATTCCCCACCTTGCCCACATTAACATTTCCTGATGAGCCAGTGTGTTAATTTTGTGCTCCATGGCTCTCTGCTCACGGGCTTCTGCTGGCAGAGCGGCTGCCTCCCCTTCTGTTAAACCACCCCGTGCTACCCTGCCCTCAGCTCTCATCAGGCTCTGCTGGCTTTGGGAATCCATCCCCCCTTCCCCTCTGAGGCAGTAGCACATTCTCTCCCCCCCCAGATTTTATCCAAGAGGAGCCTTTTGTATCCCCATCTCTTTAATTAAACAGAACGCCCTGACTCGATCGAGACATAAAAGGCATGGCACAGAAGCTCCCTGGCAAACCATCAAGCAGCGTCCCCCATCTGAGCTGATAAACTCAAGGAGAAGCTGCCCTTTCAAGCCTCTGGAAGACTAAATACCAAGCCAAGATGTGATACTGCAAGGCCACGATAAGAAAGGGACTAAATCAAGAGTGCTGATTGTGAGGGAGGAATAAAGGAAGAGAGGGAGCCCCGTGTGCACCTTTTATATAAAAATCATCACAGGGAATCAGGTGGGAGCAACAGCTCTTCCCCATCCTGGCACGAGCACTGCTTCCCATCCCAGATCTGCTGTATTAGCAGGGATGGAAGGAGCCAGCAGGGGAAATGCCAGGGAAAAGATGCACTCAATTAAAAATAGAGAGAAAGTCCCCAAAGCTCTGACATGGTTTTGTCAGACGGGACTTGCAACAGATGATTCCTGTGAGGATTTCTCGCTCTTGGGAAACGCTTTGCGGTTTGTCATCGCCGGGGAACGGGCAGCAGGAAAGACACAGGGAACAGAATAGGCCCAGGGGGAGAGGGTGTTAAAAGAGCCTCAGCTGAAAAATCAACATGGAAATTACATTAGAAATGTTTGCTCTCGCTGTTGGCAACCCGGACATTGCGACAGTCGGAGGCAGGAAGTGAAACTGTCTCTCGACAGCCAATTCCAGGAGCTCAAATGCTGTGGTTCAGCCCTTCATTCCCCTCAAAATTAGGGGGACAGTGCAAGAACCTCCTCCCTCCCCTCAGACAAGGATGCTCTGCGTCTTCTGAGCTCTGCATCCAGGAGGACTACGTGCTTCTTACAGAGAAAATGTGAAGTGCTGCAGTTGCTTTCCCTTGATTCCCGGAGCTGGTGCTTTAAGAAACATCCCTCCCACCCACCTGCCCCTTCCCTGCACCTAAAATGTCACGAGTGTTCCAGTAAACCCACAGGGACTGGCAAAATCGCTGCACAGCAGCGGCTCTGTGATACCATGGTGATGGTTGCTACCGAAAATCCTTCACTGGGTGGGAGCGGAGCCGTGCCCGAGCGAACAGCCCGACTGCTGCCTGCTAAATTTAGATTTTCCACCTCTGGTTCTTCCCCCTGCCCTGGTTTAGCAGAGCTCTCAGTAATAGCTGCTTGCTAGGAGCTTCTGCTCGCTGCTGAACGCTCCAGCAAAGGGGCCAAATGTGTTGTCAAAAAGCCAAGGAGCCACAATCAATATTTCAGTGGCTCTGCTCTCGCTGGGCCCAGGTGAAGCACTGCCAGCTGAAGCCAGGAGCTTTTCCTGCTGCCTGCTCTGGGGTCCCTCTTCCCCCAGACCTTGCCTCTCAGTTTCTGTGGGGCAAGCCAGAAATTCCATGTAAAAACCACATCAGGATAATCAACACACACTGACACAGGTCTACCCCATCACCCAGTTACACCACGGGGCTGTGTTTGATCCCCATAAGAGAACAGGTTTGTACCTCCAACATCCCTCCCTCTCCGTGTAGTAATTTTACTTTGCCTATTGTGCCTCTGTGAAAATGCTGAACTTCAGCAAAATCCACTTTTGTATTATTTTATACAACAACGCAGGGACTTGATGATTCCATTTTTGGATCACTTCATTCAAGCTGCTTTTCCTCGGCTTCTCTATGCAGATGCTGTCTCCTCTGTCTGGCTAATGACAAGCTTTTAGTGAAAAGTATGTCTGAAAGATGCCATTATGCTCCATATTCTTTGCAGAGCATCAGGACATCTCACAGCAGCCTTGTTTCTTATTAACACTCGACTTAAGCCATCCAGACTGGCTGTGCTAGGGGGAAATGAGGGGGCTGTTATTTATTCTGACCTATTTGTCTATTAGTTGCAATGACTATCTGGGAATGCATGGGAAGAAGAAAGCTTCAGATCTTCCTCTGCAGACATGTTGGAGCAACTCGCTCTTATCAGATCAGCAGAGCTCAGACAGAGAGATAGGGCTGCTTTGCTCTCAGCTTTTTGCATATCCTAATGAATCTCATTTGCTCAGCCCCCAAGGCAGGTCATCAAACGAGTCTGTCCTGCTGCCCAAACCTCAGAGGGAACTGGGGGGTGAGGATGGTAAATCCAGGCCGTGCTGCTGGAGGGGTGGGATGGCAGGAGGGAGCTGGGCTGGCACCATGGCCAAAGGACAGGCTGGGCACTGGGGCTTCTGGGGTGAGTCAGCCAAGGCTGTGTGTGCAGACAGCTGTGGGTAATGCCCCAGCAACAGGGCTGGGCTTTGTCTGCCTCCTGCAACAGCTGTTTCATTCCTTAAAGCTTTGCTTTAAAGTTTTTTTAAAGGAAAAACCCCTTCTTCCTTTATATTTGCTGGTGCTTTGCAGGATGTAAATATGGACAAGATGGCAGATCAGATTTTGGAGGCAGACAGGCGGCTTGGCAGGATTTGTGCCACACTTCCAGAGCTTGAACAAGCATTATGTTAATGTCCTGAACTTCCAGGAGATGTTATCAGGGTGCTCACTTCATGTACACCGAGGCAGGATCCTGCTGAGCACCACTGTGGGGTCACACCTTTGGACCTTCCTCACCCCTCCTGGTGCTGAGCACAGTTAACCCTCAGGGAGTTGCTGTCTGTTGGCTCATCTCCGTTTTTCCAGCCCCCTGACATGTTCCAAAAGCACAAAGGTGATTAAACTCCCCAGCTTCATGGCTGCCCATTTTCTGAGAGTCCAGCTCCAGGCACACACAGGTGCTGGGGAAGCCTGCAGTTCATTTTTCAGGGGTCATGGCTTATATCAAACAGCTCTTGAGCTTGTTTGCTATTTTAAAGCATGTTAAAATTGCCTGTGAACCACAGAGCTCATAGGGCATTTGGGCTCTCTGTGCCAGCTCTGCGCCAGGTCCAAGCCCAGTCAATCAAGGTCATTTTCATAGAAAAGGAAGAAAAAAGTCCCATCTTGGAGTCTGTCAGCTTCCTTAACCACTCCAAGCCGTCAGTTCTGAAAACTTTTCAACTATCTGCACATCAAATGCATTCTGCCATTCTGATTTTTGGTGATAACTTTAGGTTCATTTTTTATGCTGCTTTCAAAGTTCACAGGAAATCTGTTGGTATCAGAAATGTGCCATCCCTTTATTGGGTACTCTGGGAAATGTCTGAGGACAGCAAGCACCTGAATTCCCCTGTAACTCCCCAGAGATTTATATGCCAGGGTAATGAGAATGAACACTGAGCAGCAAAGGGACACCAGAGATGTATAGCTTTTGGAAGAGGTTTGGAAGAGGATGACCTTTGCATTCCTGGCTCGTGATTTGAATAGGTGCATGAGGAGGAAATAACTGAGGAGCTGCACAGCCAGAATGCAGCAATCTGAAAATGAGCAGCGGGGCTGAAAGTGAAGCAGACATTTATCAGCTTAGATGGGAGGGGGCTGAGGATGAAGTGGTTTGATGCAGCTTCTGGGACTGACTTCCATGTGAACAGGGAATGAGCAGGGGATGTTTTGGGCTGGGCCTTCAGTGCTGGCCACCTTGAGGACCCTGGGGTGTGCTGTGAAATTCCAGGAGCAATGCAGGCTTGAAGCACGCTAGAGGTGAGCCGGGGTGAAGCACTTTGGGGAATTTGACAGCAGATTGAGTTATTTGTCTAAACACAGCTCCTTTCACTCTCCTGATTGTTTTGAGCTCTCAAGTCTGAATCTGGAAGCGCTATCTCAGCTGCATCACTTGCCTTTGTAATGAACTTTCCAGGTGAATGCACGTCCAGGAGAGAGCAGAACTCCTTGTGCATTACAGAGCATTTGTTTTAGTGCAGCACAAGCACTACCCACAGCCTGGAAAACAGAGTCAGCAGAGTGTGAATGATGCCAGGGAGAAGCATTAAAGCCAATTCTGTTACAAGGGGAAGCTGTTGAACCCGAGACACTTTTTCCATGATATTTAAACATGGTGTTTAGGGGAGAACACTGGGCCTTGCTGCCACTTACCACAGCTTTTAAATAGGTTTACAGCTTTCAGACTGGACTCTGCATTGGTGGTATTGCCAGTACACCAATCAACTGGCATTTGTGTCAGGGACACACTGTATGGGGTCTGTCCTGTGCCCTTACACAGACCTCCTCTTTGAACTTCATTTAAAATGCCTCACGTGTCCCTTAAATGCCAGTTCTGGTTTTCTCACAGCAGCCCTGTGCCTGGGTAGTAGATGTCACAAAATATCAGTAGATAGGGGTATAATTTTAGCTCCCTGAGTTGCTTTCCAAGTGGGAAATAGTCTCTGAAAAGCCTGTGTGTAATAAGACATCTGGGGCTTACTCATCTGGGATCTTGCATGGGCCCTTTTGTGGTTCCTTTTTGGGGTGACAAGGCAGAAATCATCAGTGTCCATTTAATGGAAAGTCCCAGCACCTCATGCAGATGTAGGGAAGGAGATAAACACAGCTAACATTCAGACAGAGAGGCACAGCCACGTGTGTGCTGCAGCCTCCACCCACAGGTACGAGCCCTCAGCAATCAGCCATCCTGCCTTTGTGCTCCCCAGCAGATGATGTGGCCATGCATGATTTATGCAGCACAGAGCTGGCTTTGCCTGCCCTGGGAGGTGGCCTTGGTGCCTCTCTGTGTGCTCAACAGCACAAGGCAGGAGCTTAATGAGGGGGTTTTGCACCTCTAGAAATGATCCTGTGATCACTCCGAGGTCTCTCTGAGGGTTTCTCCACATGAGGGAGGGTGAGAAATGATGCTCACTTCCAAAAATCTAAAAGGTTTATTAAAACCTTATCAAAAATACAAGAGAAGACTGAATAGATAATCTTTCCCACCTTGTGCTCACCCACACAGCGGAGGTTTTTTGCCTTTTAACCCTTTAGCCCCTCCCAAAGTTCTGTCCATTGGCTCCTTCTCTGTCCAGTGGTGGAGATCACTTCCTTACATCTCAATTGGAGGTCAGCCGTTGCCATAGTAACAAATCCACCCTCCCAAATGTCCCAAACCCAGGGCACCCCGATAACAACAAAAGGGGGATAAAACACAACTATAAAACAATAACTAAATCTGTAAAACTTCTCTTAACATATATATAGGATATTTGCCTTTTAATTGTGAGAGTCAGCCATGGCATTACTCATCTATCACAGGAGGATGAGGAGGCAGCCGGTGGCTCTTCAGCCTCCATCCTGACACTTCCAGGTGCATTTATTCCTTTTTTTCCTGCTGGAGGTGTTTGCCTCTGGGCTGTGGCATGGCTGCTCCTCCTCAACATCTCCAGCCCAGAGTTTCATGACAAACCTTGGCTGTGACACACTGCCCATGCAAAGAGCCAGTCCTTCTCCTCATTGAAATCTCCTCCCATCCTTCCAGGCACACAGCATATCTGAATTCTGTTATTGCCAGGGTGTTACACCATGAACTGTAGAGCTCACCTTGGCACATACCCAAGTTCTGCAGTTGAGGAAACACCCCCATTCCCTGGATGAGCACCTCAGAAGCTGTGGACAGCCTTGTCCTCTCCAGTAGCTCCACTTGTGACCAGTTTTGCAGCTGTGTGGGTCTTGAGTATCCTGGAGAAAACAGGCAACATCAGGAGGGAAAACATAAAGAGGTGGGCTGGGTGATGTGATAAAGCTTTTGTCTCTCTGACATAATTTATGGATTGCTATTTAGAGGATGATACAGGGAATAATGTCTTGGAGTCGTGGTTAGGGAATTTTGTGCTTCATAAATGGTGAGAATGTTTAAAATACACTTGGGTTATCCTGACAGGGGTGAACTGGAAGCATTCACACACACACAAGGTACACCTGGGGCAGGTACAGGCTAAATGCTCACTGAGGATGCCACACATTGTCACTTCACAGGAGAGAATAGTGAGAGACCCCAAAACATTGGGGTTGGGCTGGTGTGGTGCTGTGTGCCCCCAGCAC
The DNA here is from genome assembly GCF_017590055.1 of Onychostruthus taczanowskii. NCBI lineage: Eukaryota > Metazoa > Chordata > Aves > Passeriformes > Passeridae > Onychostruthus > Onychostruthus taczanowskii. The sequence goes on from NW_024498573.1 coordinate 2,585,479, forward strand.
CCCAGCACAGGGAGGATTTTTGGTTGCTGAGCTTGGCTGGAATGGGCTGAGCTTGGAGCAAAGCAGGAGAGATGCTGGAGACCTGGACAGCCACAAGTGCACTCCTAGCTCTGGCCTTCCTGCCTGCCCAGTGAAGGAAAACATTTCCCACATCTCCTCTCCCTGTTTTCCTGTTTACTGAGATCCCAAAAAGGGTGTTTCACCTCCCTAGCAGCTGCCAGGCTGTCTCCTCCACACTTCTCCTCGAGGAATTTCACAAATAGGAGGCTGAGGCAGGCTGGGATCGTGCCTGTGGAGCCAGCAGTGTCGGGCTTGTTGTCTCTACCTGCTGATTTCCTTTGTGTCTGTGTATTTGGGGAGGTTGCTTTGGTTTGGATGGTGGTTTTTTTTTTTTTTTTACACTGCTTAAAAATAAACTCCAATCTGCTGCAAAAGTTGGCATTTCACTCCCACTGGTTGGGTGCTGACACATTCCTCTAGATGGGTTTTGAATTCAGGAATCTGGGGAGTAGGAGGCAGGTTTGGTTTGTGGGTGCTGGAGGAGCCACTCCACCCTGCCCAGCATCACAGAGAATGTCCTTGTCCTTTGGGACAGCAGAGACCTGCCATGCCAGGCCTCTGGGGGCTGGCTGCAGGTGTCATCTGCAGGGTTTTGGGGCAGACAGTGATTGCTGTTCTACAGGAGCAGGAACTGAAATCAGCCTCCAAACCTCTGTGAGTGCCAGGTCAGAGCACGTTTCCCCAGTTCTGGGTCACAGGTTGGAGCCAAGGGAAGGAAACCTTCATGGGATGGCAGTGAGGAGCACAGGCTGTCCCACGGGCTAGGCAGGAGTCCATGGATGCATTCAAGGCACAGATGTGGCAGGAATAAGTGGATCTGGGCTTGCTCTGACCCTCTCACTGTGACTGGCTCTGGAGATGAAGCAGTGACACCACCTTGTCCTGCTTCTCTGGTAGACATCTGCAGCCTGTGGTGGGCACAGGTAACCTGTGGGATGTGCTTGGGTCACGGCAGGACACCTGCAGTATCACACCAGGGAAAGGCTCCGGGGGAAGTTTTGGCCCCCAGACATCCTGCAGCACCCAGTGAGCAGGTTCCCACATCCCCTTGGTGTCCTGGGCTGGAGAAGGGTGGCAGTGACATGCTGGCCACCCTCTGCCACCCACAGCAGCACAGCCTCATGGCACTGGGACAACTCGGCTGGCAGCTGCCAGCTCCTGTTCTCCTTGGGCTGGAATTTCTGGACAGGCAGCTTTGGCCAAACTCAGCACCAACAGCCACAGGCACTGGGGTGGCACCAGCACCCCAAAAACCCAGGGGCATGAGGGCAGGAGGGGCTGCAGGCAGTCAGCTGCTGGAAAGCCACGTTGCCATGGCTCTCAGGAGGGCCCCACAAGGCAGCCTGGCACGGGAAGGGGAATGCTGTGTGTGACTGGGTCTGTGCAGCTCGGGTGCAGCAGGGGACAGAGGCTGTCACCCCACACAAGGACCAGGTTTAACCCAACACTGAGTGAATGTGCTGACAGGGGGAGAGGGATGGCAGCAAAGGAAATGACTGAATCCTATCATGCCAGTCTAAGCACTGCTGAGAGCTCATGGGCCAGTCTTTGTGAACAAACACCTCGCACCAGGAGCAGACTGGGCTGGATTGTCTGAGCACGGGGAGGATTTTGCAGTAGTGAGAGGTGCTGTGTTAACAGCTACAAAACACAAACTCTCCCATCTGTCTTTAAGAGGGAAGTTAAATGTGAGCAACAACAAAAGGCTCCTCTGTGCCATCCCACCTCAGTGCAGGCTGGCTTTCCAGTCTGTTCCCCTGACACATTCCATACGTGGCCCTGGGAAGGAGTGCCAGCCACGAGGACAATAAATGCCAAATGTCACGGTGCTCCTGAGATGGAGACACTTGCCCAATGGAAACTGGCCTGGAGCCAAGCTCATTTAGCATAAGCCATCAAACAGTCATGAATTAATTGTAATCTTTGACAGGTGCAGCAGGAATACTTTTGGAGAGGCTGCTGTTTGCCCTGGGTGCATCTGGAGATCTGTGCCCACAGCGACAGCAGGGAAATGTTGTCACACACTGTGCAAAGCCAGCAAACAAACAGAGGTTTCTAGGAAGTGACTTGCATGCTTGAATGGTCTTCTAGCAAGGCATTTGTGCTGCTTCTAAATATATATTTATATACAATTACCACTTCTAGAGGCCCCATCCTTTGCTGGGCTGCACCTCAGCCACCATCAGTGGCATGCTGCTGAGGGAACTGAGCAAAGTGACTTCAGGTGATGTAGGGAGCCAAGGATGAACCCAGCCCTGGTGCCTAGATGGGAGCTTTAACCACAGAACTTCTTCCTGCTAAGTGTGTCAGCTGCAAATGCAGCACTGAAACTCTCTGCTCTTTCAGGCAGGATTTATGGATGGCACACACAGGAATTGTGAACCCCAGTGGTAGCAAGAGGCAGGAGGTTTAAGTTAATGTTACTGCTGTACATGTCCAAGCAAATGCCTGTACATTGTATTTTTGCTCTTTCAGCCATTTACAGAGTTCTTTAATACTCAGCTCCTCCTGCAGAGCTGTTCAGTGATGTTTTTGGAGAACTTGTACCTGTGCACAGGCTGTTGATCAACTTTTGCAGGCAGATCTGAGTTGAGTTGCTTCAGTGCTTGTTGGGAACCCCTTGAGGATATCACCAGTCAGTCAGAGGATGATGTTCTGCAATGAGCAGTGCTTGTGTGGCCACACTGGGAAAATACAGACAGGGACTGATGGGAAGGGATGGGTGAGCCTGGTGATGATGGCTCAGCTCCACCACCAGGGTGTTTGCACTGCACAGGTCACTGAACACAGCAGTGGGTGCTGTGCCACCACCTGGGCACTGGCTGCTGTCATTCCACACAGCACAGAGACCCTTCCCCAGGCACAGCTCAGCCAGGATCAGGCATGGGCACAGGGAAGGGCTGCTGGGATTATGCAGGAGCAATCAGGAGGAGCATTTCCAGCAGGCCAGGGAGGGACCCTGCCCTTCTCCCCAGCTCTGGGAGGCACATCTGGCGTGCTGTGCCCAGCTCTGGCTCCTCAGCACAGCAGGGACAGGAGCTCCTGGAGCTGGGGAAGGGCCTGGAGATCTCTGTGCCCAGGGAAGGCTGAGGGAGCTGGGGCTGCTCAGCCGGGAGAGGAGCCCCAGCGTCCCCCTGTCCGTCCCTGTGTCCCCCCGTCCGTCCCTGTGTGCAGAGGTCAGAGCAAGCCCAGCTCTGCCCCAGGCCCAGCGATGGCCCCAGAGCCCCGGGCAGGGCCTGAGCCCAGCAATTCCCCTCACAGGAGGCAGAACTGCTGCCCTGGGCAGTGCCAGCCCTGAGCAGAGCCCAGAGGGGCTGTGGGGTCTCATTCCAGAGCAGGCTGGACACACTGCTGTGCCCTGAGCTCGGGGATGGCCCTGCTGGAGCAGGGAGGTGGCACCAGGGACCCTCTGTGGCCCTTCCAGCCTGGCCCATCCTGGAATTCTCCGTGGTTCAGGGAAGATGATGCTGCCCTTGAAGGGAATTCAGTCCCCAAAGGCACTTCAGGGCTGCTTCCTCAGAAGCAGAGTTGGAGGAAAAGGGGAGCCTTTGCAGGATTTTCCTCGGAGCAGAGACACCTGCTCAGGGCTGCAGGGAGGGCACAGTGTGTGGAAGGAGAAGGAAACAGCAGCAGGGACTGCCAGCACATGGGATTGCTGCTCAGCTGCAGAATAAACAGCACCCAGGGGCTGCCAGAGAAAAAGGAGGCTTGTCAACAGCTCTGCCACCGGATCCCCAGCTTAACTAGAGGAAACTGAAGCCCTATTTCCACTGGGCTCAGACTGATGACTGGAAAAATGTTTCTCTGTTTACAGGAATCTGAAACCTTGTCATTCTCCTCTGCTCTCTCTCCCCCCAGCAGCCAATGGGCAGTGGGCACATTGGGAAAGGAGAGTTGATTCCAACTCAAAACCTCTGTAATTTAATAACAAAAACAGCTTAGGAACAATAGGAACCACAGCAGCAAGATAAACTATTTTAGAAGTCCAGGGCTAGAAAAGTTTGGGCAAAGTGCCCTGAAATCAGAGATGCTGGTGTGTTCTGGGACCAGCACCAAGAGGACAAGCAGCTGAGCCCAGCAGGGGCTGGGGAGGGAAGCAGCACCTGGAGAGCAGAGCAGAGCTGGGTGAGCTCTGCTAGGAGCTGTTTGCTCTCTTGCAGCTCTTAAATTTCAGCACCAGAATCTCCTGATCCCGAAATTCTGCTGATTTGAAAAGCTGGGATATGAGAACCATGTGGCTGCTCCCAAAATGTCGGGTCCTGCTGGTACAAGGCTGTGTGCACAGCCCGTGGTGAACACAGGCAGTGAAAAGTTCAGGTATTTTTAGAAGAAAATTCATCTGAAATACAGTCTGTATCCCAGAAAAATCCTGATACTGCATAAAAAAATAGGCCTCTCCTTGCCTTAATAATTCATTTCCCAGGTCACTGTTGATTTTCTCAGGCTGGGCTCTTGTCTCCTTTCTCAATTCTTGGGTTTTATTTCCAGGGAGGTTGTTGCATCTCCACTAGAGGAAAGTTCCTAAAATTGCCATATCAATCAGAGGAACAGCTTGTCCTTCTGTTTCAGTGTTCATGGGATAGAATAGAAATTATCAGGAAAACAGAAGGAGGATGTTTGGAGAGGCTTTCTCCAAATCCCTCTTGCAATTGCTGTGCTGTACATTAATTCACTTAGCTTTGAGTTCAGGTAAAACAGGAGCTGGATTCCAAATTTGGACCCAGGAATTTTCTCCAAACCAGCAAAATCCTGGTGACACCTGGCCAAAGCTCCTGGGGTGTTCCAGACACCAGCAGACAACCCCCAATGCAGGAACACAGCTCAGAAAGCTGCACGTTGCTGCACCTGCTTTTTTCCTTATGTTTCCCCCCTTTTTGGAATCCTATTGTGAATTATTTTGTAGGTTAATGCTGAAAGATTCAGCTGCATTAACTCCTTGTTGCCTGTGTGCAAGTGGTAACTGGGAGAGGCACCAGTAATTTTAGCACCCAGAGGTCAAGGTGGAAATGGGAAGGGCTGAAGGCTCAGGCAGCTCAGCAGGAATTGACCTTCCTCAGAGTCCCTCCTATTTCAAAATCAGCAGTGTTAAATCTGTAGTATTAATTGGGGACTGTGAGTGTTTGAACACTAGAGATGCATTATTTACCAGCAGAAAATTCTGGCAGGTCTGAAAATTCCCTGAGATCCTAAGTGAAGCAGGAACCTTTTGAATTATTCAGAGCCTGGATAGACAGCAATCATTGCTGCTGTTGTAACAAGTTTATTATTTTAAATTATTATATTCTGCTACTCTCTTGTGCACATGCATGCCTTTTTAATGCCTTCTATCTTTCTTTTCCCCCCTTACATTCAGCAAAGACTTACAAACTTTCACAGGTATGAGTTTTGCAAGATTCCCCCCCTCACTGTGACACTTTGCTCCTGGGGGTAATTGGTTTTCGTGGAATATTTTATCCACACCTGACTTGAGCAATTCCTGATGGTTGGCATGGGCAAAGTACCAAGAAAAGCCATGCCCTTGCCCTTCCAGAGGAAGGAGCTGCACCTTTTCAACTCAGTTTTGTATTCTGAGGCCCAAGTTTTCTTCTGAGAGATTTTTCTTTCTTCTTCCCCTTTAAATCTTGTAAATAGGCTCCTCTGCTTCTTGGGTAATTACAGTTATTTTTGGAGCAGCGAATTCTCGTTAAGGCAGAAAGTATTTACAGCAGAAGGCTGTAAAGGCAGGTGGAGAATTCCTGCACGAGGGGGGAGTGGTGTGGGGTGGCTCTGCTGCCCCCCTGGCACATGAGGAGCCACCTGAGCTGTCCCCTGCCGGGTGGGACATGTGGCTCTGTGTGCAGGGACCTGTCAGAGAGCCACACTCCCGTGACCTCTGCCTCAAGGAAAGTCAGTTAAGGAGGGCAGGGAACAGGGAGTGGCCAGGGGCACCTTGGGCAGTGTGTGACCTGTGCTGGCTTATCTGCTGCTCTCCTGGTGCCAAGGGAGCAGAGCTCCCGAGGAGCTGAGAGCCAGCGTGTCCCCGAGCAGGTGAAAAGCACAAACAGTCCTTCCAGGTAGCTCATGGCACTCTCCAAAGAATTGGGATCTTTGTATCCCTCCTAAAAGCCTGAGCTCCCCTCCCAAACCAGGGACAGATTTGCTCTGGTCTTGCTTTTATGCAGATATCCCTCCATAATCTCTCCCCTCCGTTTTTCCCAGCTTTTAAAAAGTGAATTTGACAGTGGGAAGCACTGCTGTTGTGATAGCCTGTAGACTGGACTCCTGAAAGAAAAAAAAACCCTATTGTCATTAGAGAAGAGCTGAGGGAGCACTGTTTGGATTGAGTTGGATCAGTCTGGGTGATAGGATTCAGCATTCAGGTCTGAGCTGGGGCTCAGCCTCTTGTTTTGCAGCCATCCAGTCCCACGAGCTGTTCCCCTGAGAATCCAGCTGTGGATACCTTATCAGACACCTTATCAGAACTGCCACAGCCCCCCAGGAGCTGCTGCATTTTCAGCTGAATCTCTCAGAGAAGGGCTTTTAAGATCAATTCTGCAACTGATTTTTTTTCCAGAAAATCATGCAATAATTTAGGTTGGAAGGGATCTCTGGAGGTCCCCTTGTCCAACTCCTGTTCAAAGCAGGGTCAGCTTCAAAGTTAGATCAGGTTTCTCAGAGCCTTGCCCAGTGGAGTTTTGAATATCCCCAAAGCTGGAGATGGAACAGGGTCTCTGAGCAGTGCAAACACTCTCATAAATTTTTTTCCTATATCCCATCTGAATTGTCCTTGCTACAGCTCAGGGCTGTTGCCTCTCCTCTCTTTTCTGTGCACCTCTGAGAGGAGACAGCTCTGATTTTTCACTTAGGTTGTTGAAGATTGAGTTAAACACCTCCAGAGTTTCTCATGAGTGCCTCAGTCCCTCCCCGTGGCTGTGTCCCCCTGCTCCCCAAAGCCTCAGTGCTCCTCTGCTCCACTCTCTCCTGCTTGCCAAGCTCTTCCCTCTCCTGAGGAGCCCCAAAATGCCCCAAGTGCTGAGGAGAGAAGGATAAGCCCATCTTTTGGCTGGCTATGCTCTTGTTAACAAAACCCAAAAGGTTACTGCTCACTGCTGTGAGGGCACACAGTGAATTTCTGTTTATCTCAGTACCCATCAGGATGCCAGGCCCTCTTCTCTGTTCCCCAGGCAGATCCCAGCCTGCTGACATTATCCTTTAGCAGTGCCAGACTGGGATGGGACCCTGGGCTCAGCTCTGCATGGCCAATACACCTTGGTAATTCCCTTTTGAGAGCTCAGCTCCAGGGGCTTCACGTGACAGTCACATCCCTGCTCAGGCCAGGAGATTTTTCTCCAGTGCCTGTAAAGATATCAGTCACAGGAGAAGAAATAGGAATGAAAACTCAAACCTGGAGTCAGGCACACTGTGCTGCTGTGTCAGACCAAGGGGTTGCCATCCCCTCAGACGTGCCAGCAAAACTGAAAGTGTAATTGCTTCTTATCTCAGCTCTGTCACAATATTTGTGGTTCCTTTGAGTGCAGGGGAAGGAGATGATGCTGCTGGCAGAGCAAAGATAGGAAGGTGACAAAGGGACTGCAGCTGCCTTGGGGATAGGAACCTGCAGGCAAGGAAAACTCCAACCTTTGCCTCTGGAATATGGAAAAGCCAGAACAGGAGGCTTCAGCAATTTCAGGAGAAGGCTCTTATGCATCCCAGGTATTTGCAGGTTCTGCTTTTTCCCATGTGAGAGTTTTGAAGAGGCTTTTCAAGAGCACAGATGGGGGTGAAGCCCAGTCCCGCTGATTTTTTTTTTTTTTTGAAGGGCACATAATTCCCTTGAGCATCTTTGCAAAACCGAGTTAATTAAATTAGACTTGCTTGAGAATTGAGGGGAATGACAAACTGTTGTGGTCAGAAGGTTGTGCTGTTAAATTGCACCAAAATTGGTAATTTTGCTGAAGTTTCTCAGGTAGACTTGAGTGGAAGGGCTCCATTTGTGTGTCTGGAGCAGCAGCTTCAGCTCCCTTGGCTGGGCTGTGGCTTGCTCTGGGATTCCAGCATATTTGGGATGCTGGGAATAGGAGGCAGCTCAGGGTAGTGTTTTATGTAAGGTAGCACTCTGCACTGTGTTTAATTTTTTATGATATGTTCTAGCATTTTAATAAAACGAGACACGCTCTTCCTTTTTTTTACAGCAGCAGCAAAATCTGCTCTGGGGCTGCCCTGCTGGACAGCTTGTGGCAGGATTATAAAAATGAGTTTATTCTGGGGCTATATATAAATGCTACACGTGGGTGGAGGCTGCACAGAGTTGTCTGCTGGGTCACATCCAGGGTGCAGAGCACCCTTTGCTCAACTTTCTCCTCCAGATGCTGGCTGTCAATAGCATGGAACTTGTTTTTCCCTTTTTTAAAAAAATTAAATATCACAAAAGTGGGTCTGTAGCTGTAGCTGCCTCTTGGTAGAAGGTTTATCTGAATCATAAGGAATGTTTAATCTCAGGGACGAAACTGTGCCTCACATGTGGCCATTGGCATTGCCTTCTCATTGCTTCTGCCTCCAAATAAACCCAACTTCTATGTCTGGGACATTTCCCCCCAATTCTCCCTTCATTTTGTCTCCATAAAGTAAATTTAGATACATTTACAGACCTGATTCTCCAGGGTTTTCAAATCCAAAGTAATTTTGTGAGAGTTAAAATAAATGTGCGCCCCCTTTAATCATGTGAGCTCAAATAATCATGTGTAAACTTCATCAAAGTTAGCAAGAACTGGCTCAGGTTTGAGAGTTTAACTGTGTTCAAGTGGGTTTTATCAGATTTTCCTGAATGATTCACCTCCAGGCTAAAAATAAACCTGGAGTCACTTTGGGTAATTTACAAAGGAAGGGAAGCAGGGTTTGAAGTCAGAGCATCTTCTCCTGCACAGCCAGCCCTGATAATTCTGTGTGAACAGAATCTGGAGAAAAACAACGAGGAGCAAAATTTGGCAGATTCATGGGTGTTACTCTGTATTTTTACTGTAGGAGCTGATGATAAGAACTTACCCAGCAGGCTTTTAAAATTCAATAATGATTAAAAAAAAAAAAGGCAAAAACAAACCCTCATCAGTGTAGGAAAGGACAGGGAAAAAAAATACCTCAAGACAAGATAAGTCATTAGAGATGCAAGGAAACACTGCTGCTGTCTCCAGGCAAAATCTATGGGAACAGGGAGCCATAAATCCAGGATTCATTGCTCCCTCTGCTCATTAGCTGTGTGAAACTGTGACTAAGCTTGAAGGTTAGTTGGTGCAGCTCAGGATTATTGTCCTCACTGCTCTGAATCAGGCTGCCATGATTCACACACACTGCCTGCCCTGCCAGGGGTCAAATTTCCAGATTTCCACTTTTTTTTTTTTCCATGAGGGGGAAGATTCTGCAGCCTTGGGTGTCTTCTGCAGCCTCGTGTGTTCTTCTGGCTCCATTAATTTCTGCCTGGACAAAAGGAAAATTATTTGAGTGGATCTCTTGTTTATGAAAGAAATTGAATTTGTTCTCTAGACTAGACTGGGAGTGTAGCAGGCAGAGATGGGAAGGATCTGAGCCCAGTGGACATTTTTATTCTAACAATGAAAATATGCAATCTGTCTCAGCAAAATACAGCTGCTGAGCAAATTAACTTGTGTTGAATGCTTACTGGGGACCCACAGCTCATTCTTTTGTTCTTTCTGTTCAGCAAATGTGTTTTTCTGACTGGGAAATAATAGACTGGGGCTCTGTGGAGCCTTTCATCAGATGATCTCCAAGCACTTGGCAAACATCAGTGGTTTGCTGCATATCCAGTACCTGGAGAGCAAGGTGAAAAGTCCACTGCAGCTGCTCCAGAGGGCTGCAGAATGTTCAGAGACCAGGGGATGAAGGGAGACCAGTCCTCTGAAGGGGTGTCTGCTGGTAAAGTCCAGATATTTCTATTGTCACTTATGGCAACATTAAGAGAATATAACAATGAGGTTCTAATTTATTTTTTTTTTCCAAGCTAAGGTGCATGTACCCACCAAAGAGATAGATAACTCCAGTGTCTGTGAGGCCTGGCTCCCATCCAGGGCTTTGTTCCCCTTTCCCCATGGAGAGCAGCCCATCCCACCAACCAGCTGGGAATTTCCCTGACACATGGGCATTCCCTGGGTAACCTGAGATGGCAAATGGTGCTGTGCTGCAAGCCCCTCACCCAGGAGGTGAGGAGTGCCAGCAGTGACTCACGTTCAGAGTCAAAAGGCTTTGAGCTGCAGCCCCTCCCTGCTCTGACCACTCCACGGGCAGCAGGAGCTAACCAGGACAGCCCTGGAGTTCTGGTAGGGACTGGAGCAGTCTCCAGTCAGGTCCAGAATTAGAGCAGAGCCAATTTTCTGTGTCTTCCTCATTGCTCCTACTCGAGTTCCTCCTGTGTGGAGTTGAAGCCTGTAAAAGGCAGAGCTGGCATTGCCCCTGTTTGCAATTTTCAGGCTCCTGTGGCTGTTGTGCTGCTCATTTCATCCACCATTCAAACCCAAGTCTGCAGAATTTCAGCATCAAGTATCTGCTGTGCTGTTGGTTATTTCACAAGCTTGGACAGAGTCGTGGCTTTGGAGCTAAAGCTGCAAACCTGAGCCCCCCTTTTCCAGCTGTCTGAAACCCACAGAGGGGGAAAGGAAAACTTCTGGATTAAGAAATTATCCCCACAGCTCCCAACGGGTAAGAGGACTCTCCTGCTTCAGACCAAGGCAGCAGAATCCTTAAATAGTGAAAATACCACTGGATAATCCCTCTGGAAGCACAGCCTTAGGAGAACAGCTCTGACTTGTGGTAACATTGGACCCAAGCACGTGTTCTCTTTTAGACCCAAATTCATTTGTAATGTGACTCTGCCATGGAAGTCTCAGAAATCTGCAAACCATCATCTCTGACCCAGCTCCAGACAGAACCTGTGAGAGCTGAGGTTTCATTTGGTGTTGCTGTAACCCAGTGGAGCAGAGAGAGAACGGGGCAGGACTGAGCAAAGCACTGAGTGCAGCCCCAGAGAGGGAGAAAAAGAAAACTTCAGCTCTGCTGAGGGATTTACATAATGTCAGGAAAAGCGATTTAAATGCAAATAGCCTGGTAAGATTGTTAGAAATTTTGCAGTGGCTCTGGCAGCCAGGTGTAGCATAATGAGAATAAGAGCTAAACAAATATTTCCTTCCTTTGCGAGTTCATTTATTCACAACCCAGGTTCATCTCTTTGGCAGGTGTATTTTCCCCTTCATCTTGAAGAAAACAAACCTGATAAAAACTTAGAAAAAGGCTGGCTAATCCCTCTTTCCTAAAAACACAGCAAAACTCACACTCACCTGCAGACAGAGATCAGCCTCTCTAGCTGCAGAGTGAAATATGGATTTACTGAATTTGCCACCAAGTTCCATCAGGTGAGGCAGGCATCAGTGTTTTAAAACAAATTCCCTTCTCCCTCTGTTGTGTCATGGAATCATGGAATGGTTTGGGTTGGAAGGGACCTTAAGGATCATCCAGTTCCTGCTTTTCCACTGTCCCAGGTGGCTCCAAGCCTTGTCCATCCTGGCCTTGGACAATTCCAGGGATGCAGGGGCAGCCACAGCTGCTCTGTGCCAGGGCCTGCCCACCCTCACAGGGAACAATTCCTTCCCTAAGTCAGAAATTTCTTCTGGCTGATCTGAGGTGACACTGCTGATGGTGCAGCTGCAGCTTTCTCATGGCCACTGGTTCCTTCTGTCAAGACTTTGGGAAGATCTTTTAAAACTCCTAAGGGTGAACCTTGGCTGTAGTGCCATCCAAAGATCTTTCTGCACCTGATTAAAGCCAGTTAAAATCTTCTTGCCTCAGTTTCCCCCTCTATACAAACAGTCTCTGGAATTCTGTGAGGGTCTCTTTGTTTGCTGCTGGTACAAGGGACACCTGAGGGTCTGTTGTTAAAAAAAAAAAAAAAAAAAAAAAAAAAAAAAAAAAGAGGAAAGAATTAATTGCACAATTTGTATAAATTAATTATCATTCAGTGGCAAACCTGTGCTCATTGTTGTAGCCTTCCTGCTGCAGTTACTGCAGAGGACACTTGCACTGGAATTGCACTGGAATTGCACTGGAATGCACTGGGAATTGCTGGTGTCAGTCCCTCCCCAGCAAATGTTTCACCTGCAGGGCCACTTTCTTAATGGCATTTTTGTTCTTTTAGAGATGCTGCATTCAGAAATTTGCTGAGCCTCCAACATCTCATCCTCCAGAATGAAACCATGGACAATTTCTGAGAGAAAAGAACAAGCTGCAGAAAGGATGCATTTCACTCTGCCAGTCTCTCAGTACCTGGGCACATTTCAAGTACTGCACCCATCAGGCAGAGAGGAAATAAAAACATCCTCAGAGCTAAAACCAGGGAGCATCTGCTCCAATTTCTGTCAGCAGAAACACGCTGTGCTTCCCAGAAAGGCGAGCTGCTTCTCCAGAATAGCCTTCACCAAGATCACAGGCAGCTTAAATTGGTAGGATGGAATATTTTGGGATTCAGGAAGGACTCACAGTCGGTGTGTCTGTCTCGTGTCACCAGTGCAAGGGCTGGTGGAGAGGGAGTGGGAGTGAGGATATTGGAACACCTCCCTGTGCCCAGAAGGATTCACACAGAGGGGTGGCAGACTTCGTGCAATTTCAAAAAAAACCCATTTGCTCGAGCAGGGACCTGCATCCCAACTTTCTGAATTTAGATTTGGAGGGAGGGAGGCTTGGGCTTGTGCTGCCAGCACTTTTTCTCCTCACAGACCTACCCAGGGATCCTGACCTGCTGTGGCAGCAGCCAGAGGTGGCCAGAGGTCTGTAAAGAAGTGAAGTTTGGCTTTTAAGGAGTCTCCAGGCATTTTTTCCAAAAAAAGCTGTCTGAGAAGGCAGTTGGTGCTCTGGCTGTGCTCCCTGTGCCCAGCGTCCATGCACAGGCAGCTTTGGTCCTTTCTGCTCCTGCCTGGCTTTGAAAGTCCTCAGTTACTGCCATGTTCCCATGTCACAGGTCTGTCCTGGCCCAGGGAGATTTTTTTTGGGTTGTTTTTAGACCTTTCACAGAATTGTTTCCCCCTTGTGAACTTTTTCTTTCTCCAGACTCTGCATTTTGCTTGTTGACCTTTCGGTCAACTGGCTCCAGTCGGAGTCCTTGGCTCAGCCAAGCCTGTGAAGGTGTTTTGAGATAAGGAGGTGACTCTGCACCTCCATGATGACATTATTTACCCTTTAACAGCCTTTGGAGCCATCCACCCCTCTCCTGTCCCTCCTCAGCTTTTCCCAGTCCATCCTCCTGCAGCCACAGGGCTGGAAAAAAAGCTCTCCCTGAGACTTGCAATCTAATAGGGGAGCATTAATCTAATCTAGCAATTATCTTCCCTGGTGAGGGCAGTTGGGATGGCTCACCACGGGGAAGGTCATCCCAGCAGAGCCCAGGCACCACGTGCTGTTTGCACACCCTGATTGTTGGATTATTGCAGATATTGGGGCCCAGGAGGAAGAGGCATCCCAGAGCTGATGGGATCAGTGGGGTCTGCCCATTGTGACTGGATTTCTCCTGGTCACACAGGAATGTTTGCCAAGGTGTCCACGCTTGGTGCTGCATTTTTGCATGCTCCACGTGGTTGTTTATTTGCTTGGATCTCCAGTGAAACTGTGACATTACAAGGGGTGGTTTGCCCTTTGTTGGTTCTCTCAGGGTTAAAAAAAGGTTAATTAATGATCTAATATAAAATCTTGCAGAAAGAAGATCTTATTTTTCCTATTTTTAAGCACTGTCATAGTTTATCTCCCCAAGTGCTCAGTTGGATTTTGCAGTATTTTTATTTATTTTATTTTTGTTGGAGTATTTGTGTGTGTGGCTGGATCTGTTCCCTCAGTGAGAGAGAAGGGGGGTAGGGATCCTTCCTCTTTTTGGTAATCTTTATGATTTTCATATGCTTAAATCTGCATGAATAGCCAAGAGTCTCCAGACCACAGACTGGAGAACCATCTTGTGTTTAAGAAAGTTAAAAAAGACACAAATAAAAAATTAGTCAGGAGCAAATCATTGAAGAGATAAATTACCCTCTTAGAAGAAAAGTTTTTCTCCCAGGCTGAGTGGATTTCTATGGGTACAGTGTTGCTGGCTGAGAATAATTAAAAATATCTTTACAAAGCAACAGCCACTCTCTGGTAATAAAGTAAGTTCTGCTACTCCTAACCCAGATTTTGCTATCAAATACACTCTAAGGCTTTGCTTGGTTTCATTTTTCTTCTCTAATTCATTGTTGCTTCCTTCAGACAGGTTAATCAATACTCTGAAGGCTATTTTTAGATTCAATGACAGGCTGGCAACATCCTCAAGGCAGAAGGAAAAGTTTCCAGGCCTCTCTCAGTCCTTGGTGGGTTTTCAGAATATTTTTGTAGCAGAGGGAAAATGAGACTTGCCAACAGCACAATATTTTTAAGCACAGTTTGCTCCTAACAGGTCCAGGTTTTCAAATGTCTCACTAGTAGATAAACATGACTGAAGCTGCCATAAAAGTGCAGGGAACATTTTAAACCTTTTCCTGCTGATTTTCAGTGGTTCCTGGGCTGTAGATGTTGTTCTCTCTGGGCTGAGGGCCCTGGCCCCAAGCTCATCCCTGCCCTCATCCCATCCCAGTCTCCAAAGCCCCTGGGTCTGAGTCCAGCTGAGCTTGGGGTCCCTGTGCTGAGCAGCTCCTGGATGCCCACCCTGGCCTGTCAGGCCTGTCCTGCTGCCCACTGGCTGCTTCTCCTGGTCCCTCTGGGTGTCTCCCATGGATCCAGCTCTGTCCTGTGGCTCTCCAAGCTCTCCTCTCTGTGTTTTCCCCCCGTGCTATCACAGCACAGGACAGAGGTTCAAAGTGTGGTGTCCTACAGGCACTGCCTGTGGTTTGTCTCCTCAGCCTCTGCAGCTCCTTTTGTCTTTAACCTCTACCTGTTTGCTTAGCTGGGCTTTGAGCAGATCACTGCATCCTTCTGCTAATTACAGTTTAATAATTAGTGCCTATCAAAACACTGCCTTTCAACTGCCATTCATTTTGCTCTTTGCTTGCCAAGTAACCTCACCTTCCCCTTGCTGCAGACACTGTGTTCAAGGGTGACAGCATTTCTTAATTTCACATCCAGTTCCTTCTCTATCCTGTACTTTACCCCCTCAGTGTTCTCAGTTTTACTTCCCAAGCCAGGAGACAAATCCCTCTCAACAGACAGGAAACATGCTGTGAATAAACTGAAATAAACTGAGCCCAAAGATCTCCTGCACAGCTCCAGAGCTGATCCTCCAGCAGAACAAAAGCAAAAGGGATGGCAGTCAGGCTTGTCAGGGCCATTTGAGGCTGGGGAGCCTCATTCAGGTTTCAAGTATTCTTGTGAGAATTACAAGAGCCAAACAAGGGGTTAAAGGGAGCCAGCCTTCCATTCCCAGGATTTTAGATGCACTGAGATGGAAGAAAGTGGCTGAGGAATTCTAAAATCAGAGGAAGATGACTCCCTGACCTTTTAGCCCAGTGATCAAACTGGCTGGCAAAACCAGGGAGGGTTTGGGAGCTGTGCTGGTGCCCTGGTGCCTTTGAAGCCTGGGGATGTGTCCATTCCCATCTCTCTGGATGTCAGTGTCCTCTGCAGCAAATGCAGCAGCTGCTGCTGAGTGCCTGTGAGCGTGCTCTGCAGTGAGTGACTGTGCACCAGCAGCAGCTGGAGAGAAAATGGATTTTGCTTGCAGTGGAAATCATGGATCAGAAGGAAGCTGAAAGTTGATTTGAACAGTTTTCAAGGATTTCAGTGCTACATCTCATTAGTGTTAATTGCAAGCTTACGCCAGTGATTAATCAAACATGAGATTGATGCAGACCAGAATCTCCATTATGTGGGCTTTGAGCTCTTTCATCGCTTCTTGCTGGGGGATATTTGATCAGTTCCTCTTCGTTTTACTTTGTTTTAATCAGCACAATCAGCCTGTCACCGGCAGCAATGCTGCAGAAGCCCCTTGTACTTCCAGTGGTGGATCAATAAATGTTCTCTCCCTGCTGTCTGCCCATTCACACATTTGTCCTCCAAAACTGGAGGTGTCCGGACCTCACCCCAGGGCTCTCAAGTTGCAGCAGCCCAGAGCTGTGTCAGTGATAAGCACACTGAAACAGTTACTGCACTGTCACTTTCTCTACAGTTCTGAGGTTAAAAAAAAGATCAGGAAGGTGTTCCAGCAGTCATTAAAACTAGAAACCAAACGAAGAAAAAAAACAACCAAAACAACAAAACTTGTTTAAAGGTGTTGTAGCAGTAGTGTGGGTGTTAGACATAAAGCCAGGGTCTGAGTGGGGCCAGGTTGGCCACGCTGGCTCTGCCCTCCCTCCTCTGACCCTGTGGGGAACTGGGGCTTGATCCTTCAGATCTGTCAGCAGCACTGAAGTTACAGAGCTCAGCCAGCGTGGTGCCACTCACAGCAGGCAGGGAGAGGCTGCAGACCAGCCCTGGATGGACCAGACTGTCTTGGTCTGTGAGGCAGAACTGGGATAGGTGTGGGAGGGGCTGGTGATGGAGCCAGGCTTTGACACATCTTCCTACACTGCAAAAATTACTGCTGGACCCACCCCTGGGGCGTTGTTCCCACTTTCCTCCAGTAGGGAAATAAGATTTCCCACTGAAATGAGCCCAGTTTGGGTTAAAAATGCAATGCCTCCTCAAAAGATTCATACCTCTGAAATACACACACTTATCTGCCCCCTCTACTCTTTTCAACCATTATGAGCACAGGAAACTTAAAAACCAAAAACCCCAAGTGCAGATATGTTCAGATCTTGGTTGGAGACAGGACATGCACTCTTCATCCCTGCCCTTATCACCAAGGGACTGCCCAGCTCCTGCTGGCCTGAGCACAGAGCTGGGTGGAGGGAGGGAAGACCTGACAAAATCCAGATCTAAATGATCACACCAGTAAATGCTGAGTGCCAGAGTGAGGATCTCCCTGCTTCCTGGAGATACTGGGCTGCATTAACGGGGCAGGACAAGATAAGAGCTGCTCAGGGCAGCAGGATGTGGGCTGCACCCCACAGCAGCTCAGCAGCTGATCCCTGATCCTTCTCCTTCCCCCCAGTTCCACAGGAGCTCCTGTTTGTCCCAGACACAGAGGGAAGAGAGCCCCCAGCAAACCCAGGCTGTTCCTCAGGAGGGAACAAGTCTTGGGGGCAACACACATGTACTTTCATAATCCTAATTTCTTCTGCAGTGCTTGTTCTCACATTAGCATCAACAAACAGGCTCTGACCTTGCCTGTTGATGCTTTAAATGCCCTGTTACACAGCAAGCATGGGAATGAGTTAGTCACATGGAAAGTACTTAGTCTCACATGGGCTGTTCATGTGCAGAGAGGAAAAAAAACCCAGTCTCACAAATACAATAATCTCTGCAGGAATCTCTCTGTCCCCCCCTTTCTGGAATGATGAAATGCAGGCAGGATTTTTGCTTTAAGGCAGAGCCATATCACGGTCTCAAGTCATTTTCAAAACACAGACAAATCAATACTTTATTCTTCTTAACAGCCATGGCATTAACTTTGTCACAAAGGCCACAAACTGCCTTAACAGACAGTTAAGAACCCACCTTTCAGCACACAATGCTTCTGCCCCTCAGCAGGGCAGGGCAAGAGTCTGAAAACCAAAATCCCAAAAGCTTCTGAAGGCAGAGGGGGCAGAAAACAGCCCAATGTATTTCCCCTCCTGGCTGGCTGTTCCCAGGCCAGAGGTGAGCTGCCAAAATACGTGGAATTTGTGGAAATGCACGGAAAGAGGTGGCTTTTCTGGCTGGTTTTTTCCAGAAATACGCACTAAGCACACAGCCAAGCCAAAGGCACTGCAGTGTTTGTTCCAGATCCTTTCCTCACTCATCTTCACCAAACAGCCCTGAATTTCAGCCATAATTTAACAATAAATCTGCTTTAAGCACACAGATCTGCAGGAAGCAGCAGGTTTGGGGTAGGTGGCACAGACACTGTTGTTGTGTAGATCAGTCTGTGAAACTCTGTTGTTTCTTTGGATTTCATTCCTGTGTGGTGGCTCTGCCAGGTATAGAATTCACTGGTGACACCCAAAAAATTCTTTCCATGTCTCGGGGACACGGCAGCAGGTGCACGGACAACATAACCTTTCCTCAGCTGGAAAACCTTCCTGAACAGCTGCAGGGGGCTTTATTTGGGTGGCAAGAGGATCCTCTCTTTTGTTCCAGCTCCCAGAATAGCCCCTGGCAGCAGGGCTTGGCAGCTGAGGCTCAGTGTGGTGCTGGCCCTGCGGGATTGGGATCAGGATTGGGATCAGGACTGGGATGTGCTGGGTGGGCAGAGCCAAACACACATCCCTGGGCCCACCTGGGGTCTGCCTGCTGCTCTGCTGCTTCCCCTCTGTGTGGGAGCAAAGCCACAAAGCTGACTTAGCCCTGGTCTGGGCTGTGGGGTCCACCCAGCCTGTCTCTGTGCTCTCTGTCCAAGAACTTCTGAGTTTCAGGAGTCCCCCTGTTTGTTCCTGCAGCTGTGAGGCTGCAGCCCTTCTGCTGGTGACAGGTCACTTGGCTGATCCTCCCTGGCTGGGCTGGAGCTCCAGCAGCTCTGGGATGTGGGGATGCTCCTCTCTCACAGCCAAGAGCCAACGCCAATGGTCCCTGTGGGATTTCATGGAAACCTTTGGCTTCTCCTGGCCCCATTGCTCCTGTTTATGATTCCTGCACACACGTGGGTGCCTCTTCCCCATCCTGCTCCAGCCCTTTCTGCTGCCTGAGATGCTCCCATTGCTCCCTGGGGCAGGATGGAAGCAGCAAATCCACAGCCTCCATCTCCCTTTGGCTGGAGCTGTTCCCCATGGGTGTCCTTGCAATGCATTTGTGTTTTAAATCCCTCAGAGAGTCATTTCCTTGGAAAACAGTAGTTAGAAAGAGTCTTTACCTGCAATGCTTGGTGCTGCTTGTTGTTTCTGGAGCAGAAAACCAGGTTGTGCAGTGGCTGCCACGACTCAGTGCTGCAGTGCATCAGAGAACTGGCAATTGCTCCTGCTTTCCCAACCTGTCTAATGCCAGCTGGCCTATAATACTGTTTCTTTTACTTTTTTTTCCTCCCTCTTCTGGTACTAGAGTATGATTTTATGTGGGTTCAGGGCTTGCCCCTGCTCTGTGGTGCAGACCCTCACGGCAGGACTGATGGGATGTGTGCAGGGCTGGCCTCACGAGGAGGCAGGAGAGCTGTGACACCACTGCCAGAGCAGCCTGAAGAGAAGAGAGGTTGTACTTTTGTTTTTTTTGGAGCTGCTGGGCTAAAATGTCAGCCTTTCCCCCACAAGTGTTTATTCAGAGATTGTCTCTTTCCACACCAGCCACTGGACTGATTATATCAAGGAGGAGAACTGAGGCCTGATCACTTTTGACAGTCCTCTAAAAGTGGTTCTGACTGTAATTTCCCTCAGCAAAGGGTTATCCCCTCCACAGGCTCCTTCAGAGAGGCAGATGGGTTTGAGAAATGAAAAGGGAAAAATGAAAAGGGAAATCTAATCCATTTTTAGTAATGATCCTCAAAAGTGATGTGCAACTCCCCTTCCTCAATGGGTATTTATACAACATAATAGAGCAAAGCTGAAAATACACCTGGGAACCCATGAGGGAAGCATGACAATACTTGCTCATGGCATTCACTTATTCCCAGTAGATTTGCCACTTGAGCAGACAGAATCCAAAGGGTCCTGTCTGCCATTAAAAAATAAATAAAATCTGTCATTTTATTACAAGTGCTGTAAAATCAGACCATGTATTTTGTGTACTGAACTTGGAGGGTACCACAAAATAAGTTCCTGAACGAGCTCATATAAATGCAAAGCCTTTCCCAGGCATTCAGAGAAGGGAATGGCAATGTAACATAAACAATATCCTATCAAATGGAAAAAGGCACAAGGCTTTTCTTACTCTGGGAATGCCAATATACACTGAAAATATTGAGTTTTGCTAGGAGATGAACTGTTTTCTGATGACACTTTGCAACTGAGCCCCGCTGCCGACCCTCAGCCAGCTGTAGGGAATCCATAGGCAGCACCTTGGCACTGCTGCCTGTTTATTGTAGAGGGCAGAGTGTGCTGTGTGTAAGTCCTGAGCAGGAGGGGCAGCTTTCCCTGCTGCCAGGCTGCAGAGGTGGCACAGCCCTGCTCACGTGTGCAGTGCTGCAGTGCCTCGGTTGCTTTTAGCCAGGCTTGACATTTAGCGTCGCCTTGGTGATTTTCTGGGTTCTGCAAAGTTAGCCTGAGCTTATAAAACATTGTCTTGGAAGGCAAAATTAATTTTGTGACTAAAACCATGCGCCAAATCAACCTTTAGTTGAGAGAGCAATCCTCCTCATCGCTCTCTCCCGGGCCAAAGATGCTTTCCAGATTCAGCTGATAGGCAGAGGAGTTTGCTGAATAGCAGCAAGGACATCTTAGCCTCTGAATTGTTTGCAAATTGGGTGCTTTGATGATCTGTGGTGGCTGATGGGCTGCCAGAATCTCGATGCTGCTCACAGGAAAAGCAGCTACAAAAAAAAAGCTTCAAACTGGAGAATGTTATTGGACTTGAGCAGGTGACTGGGGCGGAGGGCAGCTCTGGCTCACATACTCCATGGGGGTTCTGAGAGTTCCTGGAGTTTTGTTTTGTGCTACATTGGCTCTCAACAAGGCCAGAGGCTGGACTTTGGCACGGAATGAAGAAGTGGCCAAAGTCCAGCCCTGTGCTGCAGAGGGTGAAGTGGAGGGTATGGGCAAGGTATGGAGAATTAAGTGCTCCAGGTGGTACCTTCAACTTCCCCAAAAAACTGGTAATGAAGTATTTGGCAATAAATCATAGAAGCTGTTTTGGAGGAGCAAAAGCTTCTCTAAAGTTTGTTTTTTTTTTTTTTAATTTTCACCCAGACCCAAGAAAGCTTCGTCTGGCCACTGCTCACCACAGGGACCATCAGGAGGGAAAAGAGCTTTTTGTGAGACCTTATCCTTTTGTCCTCAGCTCTTTCAATCTGCCTTGCCTGATTCCAAAGACCCCCCCTCTGTGTGGATCCTGTCCTTGGGCTGCTCAGAGCAGCACCACAGCCCCAGAGGGCCCTGGGCAGACCCCATGAGCTGCAGGGTCAGGTCAAGTTGTGCTCACTGTGGTCACCCCTCAGCCCTGCAGAGCAAAGTCTGGTGACTTGTCACATGGAAAGGAAAATATAGAATATCTCTTTGTCTTTTAAATAATATTAATTAAGGAGCTTTTGCTAATGCAGTTGCCCTCCCCATAAACCAGTTCTCTGTGCCTGCACCCACCAGGCAGAGCTCCCCAACCTGGAGCCTGCTGTGATTCCCCAGGGAAATTTTTGTGCACATCCTAATCACGTGCATTAGTGCAGGAATAAAAACTGCTCTTAGCCTGTTTCAGGGGCTGCTGGTGTCCACAGCAAACTCCCCAGAATAAACAACAGGGCCCCAGTAACACTGCTGTGATCTCTGGCTGCTCAGGGGGATCTCTCCTCCACAGGACCCTTCACGTGCTGCCTCCTGGCTGTGTTTGCACTCAGGGACTGTCCCTCCAGCCCCCTCATCCCTCCTCAGAGAATCTTGTTCACTCATCAGGCTTTTCACTCGGAACCATTCAACCTTGCTGCTTTGATTTTGTAACAGGACAAACTCCATGTCCTAGCAGGATAAACAAGATTGCATGGCTAATGATTTGTGAGCTCAGCCTGAATGCAATTTACTGCAGAAATTCCAGCCTATGAGACTTTGTGACCTGCTAATAAAGCACTTTTGGCAGAGGCTGTACAAATACAAAGGATTCCACAGCCTCTGATTCCGGGTTCATATAACTCTCTCAACTTGCTGAAATGCTGGTTTAATGCAGAGTTTAAAAACCAAGTGACAACTGTTCGAATGAGGCAGCCTTTCACCCCAATTTGATTTCACTTAGGAGACGTAAGGGATGCTAATTTTTTAAGATTTTTTTTTTTATTTTACAAACTGTCTGCTTGTAGCAGAGTCCAAAAATGCCTCACAATTGCAGTGAGATCCTGACCTTATCAGGCTTCAGGCAATAATAACCATCATTACGTGGCAATGCTGGGCTAATCGATGTCAGGAACTGTGGCTGGGCTTTATCTCTGCTTCCCTGGGCAGGGGACACGGGGCACTGGTGCAGTGTGTCACATGAAGCTGGATCAGGCATTTCCTCAGGAGTGTGGCTCTGTAACCGTGCCTCTGTCCCCTAGGATGTGACCTTGGGCACGTCAGTGTGCTTGGAGAGAGGAGCCATTCATCCCTCTTTGTGAAGAGAAGAGCCTTGAGAGTCTCACAGTCATTATTTTAAGAGGTGGTCCCTGTCCTGACCTCCTCGTCTGGTGCCGCTCCCACAGGCGCCAGGAGCGAAAAGCAGCCCTTGAGCCAAGCACAGAAAATCATCAGCCTGTCCTCTCTTCTTTACACTGCTGAAAACCTGAGCATGCCCTGGGATCCCAGCTTTGTTGATTTGCTGGGATTCAGGGGCCAGCTCCATTTTATTGACTGCTCAGAGCCTCCCCCCTCATCCACGGCCGCCGCTCTCTCCCAGATTTTCAGATGGCACGATGAGGAAATGTCTGGTTATCCATTTCTTTGTCAGAGTCAGAAACCTCTTCCAAACACAGCATTAGCTGACACAGGCAGACTGGGAGCTAGACAAACACTGGGCTGTGTGTTGGGTTCGAGTAAATACCTGCATTTGATTCCAAAGGGCTCCATTGATGAGAGACAATCGTCACAATGGCACGCTGAGCCACCCAACGCTGCTCCACAAAAATGCTGCTGCACCCTTTCATGTTTGCTGCTGTTCTTATTATTGTTGAGATCTGGAAAATTACCCATCAATCACTCCTTAAGCTGCTCGTGGAAGTTTTGCTGAACGTGGGGTCTGGGTTTGCTGCTGAATTTGTTAATCCTTGCTCCTGAAAAAGAAATAAAAGCCATGGGAAGCACATTGCACTTCCATTAGGCTGCCTCAATAGCTGTTATTTCCAGCCTGGTTTGCAAATGCACTGATACTGTCATGTGAGATAAGGCACACGATTTGGGATTATTTATTGTAACATTTCCTACAGATGTCATTTTTTTTCAGTGCTTTGGGTAGAGTTCCATGCTGTCCACATTGGTTGGTTTTCCCCCTTTTTATTGATTTTGCCAGAGAGCAAAATACCGAGAGCAGAGTGCAGTTTGGATCAGGCCAGGTGTTCACCCAGCCCAGTTTCTTCTCCTCAGCAGTGCTTCCAAAGTGGATGTAACATGCAGAGAAAAGTACATGAGTGGGCTGAACAGGCAGTGAGAGCTCCTTAGTGTCTTCTTTTAGCCTCAAGC
Source organism: Onychostruthus taczanowskii (assembly GCF_017590055.1). Taxonomy (NCBI): domain Eukaryota; kingdom Metazoa; phylum Chordata; class Aves; order Passeriformes; family Passeridae; genus Onychostruthus; species Onychostruthus taczanowskii. Next base: position 2,608,884 of record NW_024498573.1, read on the forward strand.
AAATTGTGGCTGAAGTATAAATCCCCTGCAGTTGGTTTTGGTCTATAAATTTGAAAAAACAGAGTAAAGTGGAAAGACATCTATCCTTGGAGTAACAGGCTATTAAATCTTTTATTTATCCTGCAGCATGCATAGCTTATAACACATGGAACTCAGCAGGAAAGGAGTCAGGGACCCTATCTGGCACACAAAATGCCTTTGGGATAAGGTGGGTAACTTGGGGGATGGATCTGAGGCACTGGGGTGATGATTTTTAGGACTTAGTCTTGCAGTAGGTGGCAGGGAAGGTAATTTTTGGGATTGACAGGTAATACCAGAGGAGGCTTCACCTGCTAATTGCAGGGTGATGAACTGGGACTGCAGTGCAGATAATAAATAGATAACCTTCCCCCCAGGGAAGGTTATCTATTTATTATCTATTTGTCTGTCTATCTATCTATCTATCTATCTATCTATCTATCCATCTATCCATCCATCCCTCCATCCATTCATCCATCCATCCATGGATCTCCATCCATCCGTCATCCATCCATCATCCATCCATCCATCCATCATCCATCATCCATCATCCATCCATCCATCCATCCATCCATCCATCCATCATCCATCCATCCATCTGTCCATCCATCATCCATCCATCCATCCATCCATCCATCCCTCCATCTCCTGTCTCTCACAGCCATGGAAGAGGGTTTGGCCACACAAGGACAGTCCTGCCCAGGAGTGGGTAAAGGAAAGCACACACAGAGATGTGGGAAGCTGCCCTGAAGAAACTGGAAGTGATAAGGGAACGAGGAGAACGGGGCAGGAGAGGAGCAGACATTTTCCTCTTCCACCTCCAGCACTCCTGGTGAGCTGTGAGCTGGAGAAGGGTTGAACTGGGGATGGAGCAAACCCTGCAGCTGTTGGAGTTGGGGTCAAAGGGTGACATTTTCTACAGAGTCTTGAGATGTGATTTTCTCACTCCAATCCCAAAGCAGAAGTTGCTTATTTCCCTGTCTGGATGTGGCCAAAACCTCATAACAGCCACTTCTGCAAGATTTGACAGATGATATTGTGGGACTTACAGGAGTGACTGGTGAGATTGCCATTGTTTTTTGGAAGGATCTCTCAGATCAAGTCTTATGATAATATCAGCTCTGAAGATGAACTTGAATTTGAGGCTGAATTTGATTCCAGATCTTTCAGTCATTCTAAAATTAACTCCCCCTTTCAGCTCACACATAAGGAAAGCGGGGGAACAAAAAGCCCTCATGAAATGTTTGTTAATCAGGGAACGAAGCACCTGTGATCTCCCATGTATTATTTCTATTTTCAAAGGCGAATGCAAAGTCCACTGGGTGGAATTTAAACCGCTGTCACTGAGCTAACTGCAGGAACACGGCGTTACTATGGAAAATTCCTGATTAAAGTCTGCAAAGAATTTCCTATGCAGAGGCTGTTTATTAATAGGTACCTCAGCCTCGCATCTGACATTGACAATTCTGCCCTTTAAACGCATCATTTTGCAAGCAGTGTGATAAAATGCTGCACTACTTCTTTTTTTCTTTTTTTTTAATTTTTTTTTGTAGGAAGAGGGAGCCTGTCCCAGCCCTCCCCCTCAGGCCTCTGACTGCTACAGTTTGCTTTGCTAAGCACAGGAACAAAAACTGCAACCATGAAATTATTTTAACAAGACCATGAAAAGGAGGAAAAAAAAAAAAAAGGACGGCGACAACAACAACAATTTGCCCAAGTGATGCTTAAAAAAAAAATAAATTCCTCTCTCTAAACTAATTAAACTGTACTATGTGTCCTTGTGCAGTTCCTGGCGTTTTTCTGGTTCACTCAGTTTCAATAGATGCACAAGGAGCGGAGCCAGAGCTCCTGAGTGACTAGTTCAGAACAAAAGCAGCTCTCCTGAGTATTCCTGAGCAGCCAGCAAATTGAGGGAAAGTTATTTTGGGTTAATCAATGTACTTCAGTTGCAATCACATTTAGCTTCTTACAGAGGAGCCTGCAAACAAGGAATTACTGTTCTGGGCTCAGCTATGGATGGCACTGGAAAGTGTTACTGGCTAGACTGTGCTCTTCTCAATGCCCCCCCCTTTTTCTTTTCCCCCTTCCTCCTTTTTTTATTTGTGTCCTGAATTTGGTTTGGCAGTTTTATGTGTCCTCTCCATTTGCATGTGTCCCCCCCTGTTTATTTATTTATTGCTGGCACCAGGAGCCTGGGAAATTATTGGCAGTTGCTTTAAAGTCCCTGCAGGGGAGAATTCCTGCCATGTTCTAGTCAGGCCTGCTGTGGGGAGCTAGAGCAGTTGTGCTCAGCTTCCCAGCAGTGAATCCCTGATTTCTGCAGGTGGATGGCACTGGGAATCCCTGAGGGCTGGGGAGGCAGTGGGAAGTGCCTCCAGCATCCCCAGGGATGGGCTGGGTGGATCAGGCTCCCAGGTGAGCCCCAGAGCCTCTGCTGAGCTGTGCAATTATGGAATGGCTTCAAACTGACAGAGAGCAGGTTTGGATTGGATAGGGGGAAGAAATTCTTCCCTGTGAGGGGGGGCAGGCGCTGGCACAGTGCCCAGAGCAGCTGTGGCTGCCCCTGGATCCCTGGAAGTGTTCAAGGCCAAGATGGATGGGGCTTGGAGACACCTGGGCTAGTGGAAGGTGTGGGATGGGATGATCTTAAAGGTCCCTTCCAACCCAAACCATGAAAATTATTTATTTTGACAGTCACTTCTCCTCTGGAGTATCCTGAATATTGGAAAATGCCTTTCCCTTCCCCCAGGGCCTTTTGCTGATCTGAAGTGCCAAGAGCTCACAGGGGTGACCTGGGTGAGGGTCCCTGATGTGACCCTGGGGTGCTCAGCCTCATGTGCTCCTGCAGCCCTTCTGGGGCAGCAGAGCTGCTGCAGTGCCTGGCCCAGCCCCACTGAGGCTCTCTGGCCCCATGACCAGAAGTTTTGTAGGTATTTACAGCCCTGCAAGCCATCATGTGTTAAATGGGCTCCTAAATGATTGCTCCTGCTGCAGCGTTTCATTCATCCAGCCACTCCTTGTCACTCAGGGCTGTGCTGTTCCACACAAAAATGCCAGCTGTCTGGGCACTCAGGCTGGGCTGGAAGAACCAGTTCAATAGATCTGTATCTACCAGTTCCTGCTCTCCCTGCAATCCCCAAATCCAGCTCCTCCATCCCTCAGGAATCCAGACTCTCCTACCCCCAGTGAGGCAGGGGTCCTGCCTGCTCACACTCCAGCCCTGATGTTTCATTCACCTGCTCAGAACTTGGTTGGTTACAAAATTGAGATGCCCAGAGCTGACTGAAATCATGCAGGATTTTGGGGTTGGCAAACCACAGGTCTGCATGTTACCTAATCTCTTGCAATTAAATTATATGGGAAGATAAAAATCCAGGCAGCTTCCCAGAAAAGTTTGGATGTTTCACATCCCATCTGTTGTCCCAGGAAGATACATAACACTGGTTTATATCACCTGTAAATTTTCACTTCACAAGGTTGCTCTCCAGGTCATCAGAATCCTGTTGATGGGGAGGCTTTTTGAATGGAAAAACATGTTTTCTGTCTGCTTTGCACAAGAGCCCCAGAGCAGCATCATTGTGCAACAGTGCTCAGAAGGTGGCTGTGCCTCCCTCCCAGCCTGTGCCTCCCCAAACTGGGCTGCACAGCAATGGCCCAGCTCTCTGAATGGTTTAAAGTGTGATTTCACCTCCAGCTACCAATGGATATTGGATCTAAAGCCCTGCTTTGCAGCTTGATGTGCCTGGATGAGTTAAGCTCAGCAGGCAGAGTCCCTCTGTCCCCATCCTGGGCAGGGTCCCTACAGAACACCCTGAGCCGACCTCGGGCAGGCTGCAGTGGCACTCTGTGCCACGGGCCTGGCAGCACTCAGCCAGCTGGTTAAAGCCCACACTGTGTGCTGAGGCTCAGCCTCACACAGGTGAGAGAACACGAGCACATCCAGATCCACAAACGCCGCTTTTGTTGTTGCTCATACTCCAAGGAAGGGTAGAAACTTCTGTGGGTGAGACCTTCTGTTTCAAAGACTTACAGTCCATCTGCTCTGGAGTACATGTGAACGTTTTCTAGTTCAGCTCCTTCTGTTAATTTTTGTTTAGAGGGGCTGTTTAAAAATGTCTTTATCTGGGTTTGCTTGTGCCATGCTTGTGGGATTCTTGGGTGGAAGCCACGTCTTGGAATCCCATAACTTTCTCAGGCATGTTTTTCACTGCTTACCGTGCTCTCCTGCCATTATTTCCTCGGCTTTGAAATAAGTATTTTTATCTTTTTTTTCCCCATCCTTTTCCTTTAGCCTCAAAAAGCAGCATTCCTCTAGCTCCCTTGATTAAATGTACAGTTGGACATCCTGCTCTCTGGAGCTGCATCTGAACCAGGAGTGCAGACCTGAGTGCTGAGCAGCAGGCCAAGACAAAACTCTGCTTTGTCCTTGGCACTCACATTTTCTGAGACTGTTTTGTTGAGACCACATCAAAATGCAAAACAGAGATCTGGACCTGTAAGTGTGAAAACTTGCTTACTTAATTGCAGGTGGTTTTGAAGGGCTGTTTATAAACACTTGAAAACTGAGTGTTACAAGAGTCGCCGTGCCAAGGAACAGTTAAAACTTTGAAAAGTCTCAGTGATTGAGAGAAACTAAAGGTTTTGGCATGGAGACCAAGCTTTAGTACCTCTAGGCAATTGTGTAAGACCCAATCAGTTTGGCCTTGAGTTCACCCCCTGGTTTTGGGGTTTTATACACTGAAATACTTGGTCTGCCAGGGCCGTGTCAAGGCTTAAACACTCCAAGCCCTTCACAGGGTGTTAACCACACCTTTAAGGCAGCAGGAAATGTGCACAACCAACCCCAAAGACTACACACAGAGCTGAAAGAAGGAAAACTTGAGTTTAACTTGTGCTGGGAGAGGAGAGAATTTGACTTCTGAGTGCTTGTTGTGCTCCCACCGTGCCCCCAAAGCCAGCACGTGTCAGCTGGAGCAAAGAGGGGCCAGCTCAGGAGGGTTCTGCTCCAAGGGCTCCCCAGTGACCAAATGACCTCTTTGAGCTGCAGATTTCCATCCAAACTCTGCTGGCCTGAGCCTCAATCAATGCCAGCAGAGCTCTCCATGGAAAACACTCCCCGAGCCTGGGGTGCTCCTGCAGCTGCTGGGCCTGACCCAAGGCAGGAACAGCAACCAGAGGTGTCTGTCCTGCCTCTGACCCTGCAGCTTCTCACTTCTGGGTCAGATCCCTCCTTCCCTCCCCTTCACCTTCCCCTCACACAGCTGCCTGCACTCTCACTACAACGAGCATCCATTTGACTCCAAGGAGTAGCTCTAATTAAATTAAGCTGCTTCTATGACCAGCAGGTCAAATTTCTCAACTACAATTGACATTTCCATTCTTATTGTGTCTTCCTTATTGGATTAAGGCTTGATCAAGGAAGATCATTTACTGGGGCAGCATCCAGAGGGACACAGCCACGTCCTGGAGCCTGGTCCCTGCTCGTGTGGTGTGAGAGGATCTCAGGCTGGGGGGTCACACAGGGCTGTTTTCCACAGCCCTTTGCTGGCCAGTGCTCAACTACAATTTTTCTTGACTGAAAGCTGTTAGCATTCAGGTAGGTTTATTTATAGGCTTGTTTGTGCTGGCTGTGTCATGGATGTTTATGGTTTTAGCTCCTCTGCTCTCTCCAAGAATGGGACATTCTGCTGGCAGTGTTCACAAAGGCCAAGGGGAGACCATGTCTTGACAATAAATTCTCTGTCAGGAACCCTTGCAAGGTCAGACCTGAAATATCTCTTATGTAGATTGCATTATGTTTATTTTTGTGTGTGACATATATATATATATATATATATATATATTCTGAATGTTGAAACACCAACACTTAGCTCTGCAGCCCTCAGCTTCTCCTGCAAAAAATGAAAACCTTCTGGTTAAAAAATGTCATGAGCTTTAGCTTCTCTCATTCTCTCACTTTTTTTTTAAATTAATTTTCTTTAATAGGGATGTTTGGGCTGGGTTTAAAAAAGAAAATTATTTAATTTCTGATTTATGAGGCTTAAGGGCCATGTTTTTAAGCTTTTCTTTGCAGCCATGATATCTAGGAAAAAATGAAAGCTAAGACTTTCATTTTTTCCTAGATAGTTAATGAGAAGAGTCCAGCAGTTTAGACTTCATGAAAAATACCAAATTCCACAAGGCTTACAGGAAAATTGCTGGGAGGGTGAACCCAGCCATCCCCTGGGGAGGGCTGTGAGGAAACACTGGCTGGGCTTCTGCTCCTATGAAGTGAGGGGGAACAAAGAGAACGGCTTTGTCCCTCCAGGGCAGTGGTGCTGCCCAAACCTTGCTGGAAAGGAGGCTGAATTATTGATGGAGCCCGTCCTAGCAGAGGTTCCCAGCTGCATCACAGGCTGGCAAATCCCCAGGCAAACCTTCCAGGCCAGGCTGGACAGGCCCTGGAGCAGCCTGGGACAGTGGGAGGTGCCCCTGCCATGGCAGGGGTGGCACTGGATGAGCTTTAAGGTCCCTCCCAACCCAAAGCACTCTGTGATCCCAGCTCACAGCAGCACCTCCCCTCCTCCACCTGCAGCGAGTGATCCTGTGCTCCCCAGGCAGGAATCCACAGCTCTCCTGCCCTGCTCAGGTGTCCAGCTGTTGGTCTCCATCCTCCTCCATCCCAGGAGCTCCAAGCCCTGTCTCCTGGATGGCACCAGAGCACTCTGCTCCCTCCCAAAGCTCCCAGGCCATCTCCAGAGCCCAGTGCCAGCTCTCCCAGGTGTCCCAGGAGCAGCTGGAGCCCTGCACACCCCGAGGCCAGCCAGCCTGGGCTGAGGCAGGGATGCTGCTGTGACAAACGAGCTCCGTGCAGGCAGCTCCTCATTTCTATGGTAACGCTGCTCCTGCTCCTGCTCCTCCCTGAGCTCGCTCAGCCCCATCCACCATTCCCAGTCCTTGTGGTTGCACCACTCCCAGGCCTTCACCCCTCGGGCCAGGAGTTAGAAATGTCCCTTCTCCTCAATTCCTGTAGCAAGGAGGAAACAGGAATGCTCAGGGTATGGGATTTCTCTGAATTATTCATTACCAAAGGTTTTCTGGCCAGGAGTAAGGCAAGCAGAGCATGGCTGCTCCTTGGGACTTTGCAGGAGGAAAGGTGATGGCTCTGCTACAAATGGACTGGTTTAGCCAGCTTTTGATTGTTTTGGATACACTCAGGGATGCTGCAATGACTCAGAGAAAATTGCTGCTTTGTCTGAGAGACACGTTTACTTCTCAGGGTAATGAGTTGATCTCCTCTCTGATTAGATTTCTCTGCAGTGCTCCTCACCAGTGGGTGTTGGCAGCCATGGGAGTGGTGGAAGGTTTAACTCAAAGGGGAGAGCAGAGAGGAACCTGCTCTGCAAAGGGATATTAAAATAATAATAATAATTTAAATTTTTTTAAAAAAGAACTTCAATTGCAGCTTAAGCTGATCATATATAACAGCCACCTCTTCCCACCTTGGTCAGATTCTTCAGCTTGAAGCAGCCTGATGTCTGTCAGCTCTGGAGACCAGCAGGAAGCAGAGGTGATTTACAGCCCTGCCAACGCTTCCCTCAGCTGGCAGACTCATGGGTCCCACCAGGGCAGCTCAATTCCCAGCACAGAGGGTGCAGAGAGGCTCATCCCTGGCAAGGTGGGGTGGGAGCTGCCTCTGAGCAGGGAAGGAGCTCAGGAATGGCTCAAAGCAAAGCAAATCCAGCCCTGTGGAGCTCATCCCAAGCTCCAGCTGCTGGGGAATGTCACTGCTGAGTATTCATCTTCAATATTATGATTCATTCCAGAGCAGGGGAGAACTTTGTTTCAGGCAAACATGACATAAGAGTACAGCTGGCTGAATAATAGCAGTGACATTTTCTACAGCAATTAATTAGAACTGAAATTCCAGTCGATCTGCCCCTCTTCAAAGGCCTTCTCCAGGCATTCCCACACAGCCACGTAGTGCTTGCACAGGTGGAAATACTGAGCTCACGTAGGCAAGGGCTTGCAGAGGAACAAACACGATTTGGGGAGTTTTTCACAGAGGGAAAACTCCCCAGCAGTTTTATTTCTCAAGTTACAGAGCAGGAAAGAATTCCAGCCGGCACCTGAATATCAAATAATAATAATTAGAGGGTGAAAAGTAAATAGCTTGTGAAATGGCTTTGAATAATAGACAAAAGCACTGCTTGTGCAGGGGTTGTTTCAAATGGAGGGAGAAAAGGGCTCCTCTTGCCCAGGTCTCCCAGCCCACGTGTGACAGGCCAGCAGGGTGGTTGTACTTTCAAGGCTTCCCTCTCCCTTTCCACTTTCTTCCTCAAAATCCTCCTCAGCCCAGCAGGGCACTGAGAACCTCAGCAGTGGTTTGGCAGCTGCCATGTCACCTAGACAGCAAGGCTTGTTTCCATGTCATCTTTGCAGGGAGTGGGATAAGATGCTTTGCCTCCAGCCCAGTTGTTTCTTCTTGCAAGAAAATAAAATTTGGAAGGCCAAGATTTTCCAAAACACCATTTTGGCTTAGTTTTGAAAAAGGCACAGAAATGTCCAGACCATTTCAATTGACATTTCAAACACATCTTTTTTCTTTTTTTTTTTTTTCCTTTTTTTTTTTTTTTTTTTTCTGACATTTCAAACACATCTTTTTTTTTTTCTTTTTTTTTTCTCTTTTTTTTGGTTTGTTTTTTAATCCTTGTTTTGATTCAGGCTGACTCTACATTTAAAACTGTTCTGGAGTTTGGTTATTACGAAGTCCAGCGGGAAACATTTTCTTGCCCAGTGCCAAGCTGCCTCTTTGTAACTTCTAAAATATCAAACAAAATTACTCATTTGTGTTTACAGAATTGTCAGCCATCTGAAAACTCCCATGCTCCCTTTCCTGATGTGTCTGTACCCACTCCTCTCATCCATCCTTGCCACATTTTTGTTGGGAAGTGCTGATGTTCCACAGCTCAGCGGAGCCTCCTTCATTCCCAAGGCACACTGGGCTCTGTTTATTGCAATAATAATAATAATAATCAGGGATTTAATCCACTTCCCTGGGAAGCCAGGAGATGTCCAGCATTGTGTCTCTTCCCATTTCAAGCCACACCATCAAAGGTCTGAGGAATTCTCACTTTGCTGCAGTTTTCACCCCCTGTGCTGCCCCAGAGTTCAGTCCTGGCTGGGCAGAGGCTCAGTGCCAGCCTGTCAGATGGAAATGCTTTCCAATCATTCTCCAGAGGGTTTTTCTGGGAGCAGGTAGAAATATCTGTCTCATTTCAGTCTCTATCTGGTACATTACAATCCCAAATCCTATTACTGGCTCCTCTGCACCAGCAGAAATTGCCTCTTCAGCATTTCAGAACACAACTAGTGAGTTCCAGCTCTGAAAAAGAAAACAAGAAGTTTATTTTATTTATCTGAGATGATCCCTTCCTCTCACAAAATGCATCCAAGTCAGGATGTTCCCCCAAGCTCATCCTGCTGGGATGAGAACTGTGCCTTCAGCTGAGGGAATGTTCCTCGTGGTAGGAAAAATGTTTTCCTCCCTCTCCCCCTCTCTCTCACGTTCTCCCTGTGCACTGACAAACCCAACAGCAGCGAGCTGTGTGTGAGCACAGGGGATGTGTTTGTTCTCCTGCAGGGGAACAAATCAGAGATTAATCAGGCTTCTGCTTCTTTCATTGCCCAAGGAAACCTGCAAACCTTAAATAGCATTTGTGGTCTTGTTCTTTACGTTCTGGAGGGGATTTTTACAAATTGCTCAGTGCTTTGCTTTGGTGGGCAGGTTAGTTCATGTTGCAGCACTGCTGGCTAGTGCTGGCAGGGCAAAGGATCAATAGCATTTTCCACTGGGAATGTGCCTCCCCTCCTTCTCCTCCAGTCCCCTCCAGCCTTTTTGACTTTGTGGATTCTGGCTTCAAGGCAAGCAGTTCCCTTTGCTTTGGGAAGCAGCATCTTCTCTCACATAAAAAATCAGTTTAGCTTAGGATTTTCAGTGCAGCCTAAGATGTGTAGGTGCCCAAACCTCCAAATTAGATTAATCTAAATCCCAAAGCAGCTCTGAAGCATCTCTGTTGAGGTTCCTTTTACCACTAAGGGACTTAAAGGCAGAATAAGTTGATGATGACTTCTGGTGGCTGATTTAATGCCTAGAATGTGTTAGTTGCTTGTTTTTTTATGAATTTCAGTGGAATGGACGGATGCCTCAGCAGACAGTGGGTTCACCACTTGCTCTGCAGGGCTCAGACCTTCTCTGGTGTTTGGGCAACATTGTGAGAGTTTGGGGGCACTGAAGTTGATGTGGCAAAGAAACAAAGCTGGTGGAGAGCAGGCCAAGTGGAGCTGCTTCTCTGTGGCATTGCCACATCCACAGGTGACACAGAGGTGACACAGACGTGTCAGAGGTGGGCACGGACCCAAGTGGGGCAGAGCAGGGTGCTCTGCACAGAGGTGCAAAGCATCAGGAGAGGTTTCAGGCAGGGACTAAAGCATGAAAGCCACGCGGGCAGGGCCAGAGGCAGGAGGGGGAGAGCGCTGCTCTCCCTGCAGGAGTGCTCTGGCAGCTGTGGGAGCTGGGAACTGGCAGAGCAGGGAGAGCTCAGGAGCTCGGGGCAGGAGCAGGGGTGCCTTGGCAGGGCTGAGGCAGCCCCTGGTGCCAGCAGAGCTGTGTTTCACTGCCCAAAGCTTCCTCTCCTCACCCTGCATCTTCCTTCCACCTGCTTTTCCATCAGCACTGCATGCAAAATGCCTGCATGGGAGGGCGTCAGCAGTGGGAGGCTGTGGAGCAACAGGAGGAACGGTGGGGTGGCTTGGAACAGGTAATTCTGGTGGTGTTGGGGCAAAAGGAGGGGCTGGCTGCAGGCAAGCCACCAGGCAGTTTGTGTTTGGGTTACTGCTGGCACTGTGGGAACAGAGGAAAGGCTGAAGTGGAACGTGGGGCAGGAGAAATGACGCGGATTGCACGTAAGGGTGAGTCAAAGACTGAGACAAGGAGGAAGCTGAGGCTCGGGCTGGTAAAGAAGGGACATAAGTACCTTCTGCAAAATAAAAACACACAAGGATTGAGCACATCCTTGGGATCTTGGCCTCTGAGGACAGTTGTCCTGTGCTGTCACCCAGTGAAGTGAGCCCTGGCTATCTCAGAGTAGGAATTACCTGTATTGAGGTGGGTAAAACCCACCCCTGTCCTAATAAAAGACAGAGAGACAAACCCAGAACCTCCCCACTGAGCATCTCCTAAGGCAGTCACTCACAAAACACTTTATGAAGAGCTCAGAAAGTTATTCCCAGAGGCAGTATTCCTCAGGGGACTGTCACAACACACTCACTCATGAATTCTCTACACGTAATAACAGGTGAGGAATGTACAGATTAAAGCTTTTTCTAAAGACAGCCGAGAAAAGCTGAGTTGGTTCAATGTGGAGCTGCAGATTTTTCGCTCAAATCACAACAGGGCCTGAATCAGGACCATCCTGTTTGGAAAGCAGGGCCCTGGGAATGGGAACAGGAACAGGTACATAAGCAAAGTGGAAATCATTACACTACAGGCTTGCATGTGCATGGCTTAAAGAAGGCATTCAGGTCAGTCTCCACCCAGGAGGGATCCAAGCACACTCTGTACTGGGAAGGGAAAAGTCTGAGCCAACTATGTAATCATTCTCCACCTTATCATTGCCCCAACATGACTAATGAGCCAGGGACAGACTGCAGGGAATGAGGAACATGGAAGCAGCAGCAAAAACAAAGTAGGTGTTTGCAACGCCTCTCGTTCTGAACAAGTGCACTGAAATCATTGCCACGCAGCAATCCTTCCTGCAAAGCAGGGGAAAAGACCCTAAATCAGGTGTTTGAGTGATTTTTTTAACTTGTGACCCAAATTAGCAGTTGGTTTTTATCCCACTGGGGGGGGGGTGTGAGGTGAGAATGAAGGAGCTGCTATTCTAAACTTAACTTTTATCTGACCACCTTGTCTCGAGCCTTCATTTCAAACCCTTGCAGCAGACCCCAGCAGTGGAAATGAGATCAGACTGACAAGAGGAGCTGCTGGCTCTGTGCACCAGGTGCCCAGCACATCCTGCTCCTTGCTTTGGAGCCAGGACTGAGGCAGGCAGGGCTGTGAGACCCTGCAGGGCAGGGCAGGGCTGTGCTGCCACTGCTGCTCATCTTTCTTTTCAAGTGCTGGATCCCACAGGTCAGAGGGGGGAGATCCTCATCTCCAGTTATTTATAAAGTGTCTTTTGACAGAGCTGTGAGTGAGGGAGGACTTGGCTGTACTGTCAGTGACCAGAGGTATAAAAAAAGCCCTGGCTTTCAGGAGCACTAAATTAACTGTGAAATAAATAAATAAAATGAAGAGCTCACTCTCGTTATTGTGCTGCAGGCATCATTTATTAGATGCTGCTGTGCTGTGGAGTCCTTATCTCTCCCTCCAGATAGTGTAAATCAGAACTCCTGTTGCTGACACCCCGAGAGCATTCTCATCTGTCAGAGATTTAGCCGCCCTTTCCTCGTGTGTTTTCCTGGAGAGTGATTTTTTATTTTCACTTTAACCCTCGGCGCTCTCATCATTCATGGCTTACACTCTCAGCAAATAAAGGGCTGGGGAGGGATGCTCCAAGGTCTTTTGTTGCTGTTGATGAACGTTTCTCTCTGTCCTCAGTGAGAGCATCTCTGTCACAGGCAGATGCTTCAGCCACACTAAAAATGTGCTGCTTTATGCATGGTAACCCACAGGTTTTTTCCTCTTTTCCCAACCCAGCTGCAGCCACTGAGTTTTCCCCCTCCCTGCACTCTGCCTTTCAATATTATTCCTTTAATGGGCTTAATGATTTTTCCACTCCTGAAACATGAATCAAATATACAAATTGCTCTTGAAGGTACTCGGGAAAAGCTGTGGTTTTATTGAACTCTCAGTGAGAATCAGCAGCACCTCAGCCAGAGGCAGGAGGAGCAGATCCCACGTGAGGGGTGATCCATCTCACCAGGCAGCAGATTTGGTGATTCATCACTGTTTACCACGTTTAAACACATTTTCCATTCATCCTGATGATTTACTGTGGCAATGGGGCTAAAAAATCTACTTTAAATGAGTGGCTCTCAGACTAGCTGGACTCTAGGAAAGATGTCAACTTCTCTTCACAGTGCTAAGGGACTTTGTGCAAAGTGACAGAGCATGGGCTTTAAGTGACAACTCTGCTTTTAAATACTTGTGTGTGTGCATACTTTTATGGCCTTTCTCATTTCTCTCTTGCCAGTGGGTGTCTTGGCTTTATTAAAATTTATGCATTTCTCCAAAGTCAATCCAATCTTCCCTCCTTTTGCCGTCATGCTCATAACATTCATAGCTCAGCTGCAAAAGCTGTCAATAAGGAAACAATTGAGTTTTAAGGGGGAAAAGGGCAGTGCCTTCTCTCCCATAAAACTGTATAGAAACTAATTGGGTAAAAGCCCCAGATTCGGACTGCAGCAAAGAAGTTTGTGCCTTCCTCTCAGCAAAGGTCCCGAGCAAACCAATTTGATGGCTCTATTTCCACCCATTTTTAATCTGTCTGTGAAACAGAGATGTCCTCAGGGTCTACTGTCCAGCCAGAAGGACAGAAAGGGACATTATGAGGAACTCAAATTAAAAATTAAGAGTAACGTGTTGGCAAGTAATGTGAGTTGTGATTGAGACATTCAAAAGTGTAAACTGATATAATTTTGGTGTCCAGGGACTATGAAAGATTAGGCTGTGCTGGCTCTCTTGGGAGTGTTCTGACAGCTAAACCACACACCTGAATGCAAATCAGGTGTGTTTGTATACTCTGCAAATATATTTATATACACCTGTGATGATAGAAGTGTATATGGTGTGTGTGTGCTCCACACATTCTGGACTGAGATACTCAGCCCCAATGTCAGTGCAAACAAATAGTGCCAAACCCCCTGCTTTTCATGCTTGAATCTTTCAGAGACAGATTCAAATTGTTGTTTTGTGCCCAGAAAATATTACTCTCAGGAGATGGAGGGTCACCAAATGCAATTCCCTTTTATGGTGATTCTGATCCAGCTGTATTTAGCTCCCAAAATTGCTTAAAAATCCAAACAAAGCAACCCATCATTGGAAGACAACTTCAGAAAGCAGCTCTGAAGCCTCCCAGCAACAACTGCTCCCTGCTCTGCAGGTTGGAGTTCCTGTTTTCAGCACGGGGAACACAATCCATCACAATCCATCCAGTCCCAACACCCAGTGCTGCAATTCCCAGCCCAGTTGCTGGGGCTCAGCAGGGCTTGACTGTTGCAACACATTTTGCACAAAGAGCAAGAGTTTGGCTCGAAGATCTACAGAGCCTTGGATGAATTTCAGCCCACAGCCTGCAGTAGTAGGAGAAGCCTCAGGAGAGCTGCCAGAATTAAGTCAAGGTTGCACAAGAAGTGGGTTTTTGCTGGCCCAGCAGGTCAAATGTAACACCTCTACTGTCCTGAAGAACCATTTGTTAGGATCCCAACCCTCAGTTTGTTATTTTGGGTGCCAGCAGATGACCTGGGGACACTTGAATTACTTTGCTACAGATTTATTGGGTGAACTGTGTCCAAGTCAATTGGGTCAAGGTAGTAAAAGATGTTTAGAGGCTTGAATACAGTTGATACCAAGACAGATTAAATTCCCAGTTCCTGTGGAGGTGCTCACCTAATCTCCTTCCACTCTAGCTTGTCAGATGTGTCCTGCTTCATTTCCTTGCTCGTTTTTCATGGGGTGCCAGGGATAAAAGAACAAGAGGCACCTGCTGCAGGGGTAAACAGCCATTTAGAAGATGTGTGTACAAAATTAGGTCTGATAGATTAGAACTGATACAGCAGGAGATGATAAAACCACAGGTCAAATTGGGCTGGCCTGTAACAGATTGGGATGTGGCTACTTTTCCTTGTTAGTGTTGTACTGTAGAATATGTTTGGGGTCTTTTTTCTTTTTTTAAGCTGATGCTGTTAGTGCTGTGATTAAAAGACCATTGTCAGAATGAAAATTAATTACATGCAGTGCACTTGGTCCAGGTATTGTGAGAACTTGGAAAACATCTCAGAGACATGCCTTTGCAATAGAGAGTGTTCAAAAAGCACCAGGACACCAACCCCCAAAGATGATGCAAGTGCCCTTCCAGAGAGGATCTGCCTCCAAAATATAAAATTGTGTCGACACTGAAGCTTAGCAAAGGTATTTGCAAACCTGCCAGCATGGTCTGGCTTGGAGGATTAAGTGTCAGGGTTAAATTTGCTGATAATTGTTGGTTTCCCTATGTTTTGGAATAAGCTGTATTCTGAAAAGGTGGACAAAAGTGAGGAATGAATCAGATGCAGGAAGTCAGCAGAGTCAGCTGTGGGTAACATAACCTGGAAACACAATACAGCTCAGAAATGGCCCCAAGGATATAGATAGCAGCTTTTATCTCCCTCGGATATAGGCCAGAGCAGCAAAGTTCAGATCTAGTTTTGGATCACTGAACTAGTTCAATAACATCCAGCAGGAACCTGACCCCAGCAGATTCTCTGTCTGTCTTGGGAGGATTTTGGATCTGCTTCCCTTGCACCTCCATCAGACCTCGTTTCACCCACAGCAAGTGTAAAACTGGGTCCAGATCTGCCATCCACAGAACAGGAAACCCACAAAGAACATCTTCTGCCTTTTTAGGAGGTGGAGTTTAGTCTGCAGCAATGGGAAACTCAGTTCTGCTGCTCAAACATTCAATTATTGCATTTCTGCTTATTGCTAGAGGCTTTTGGGACATCAGTATCCTGTGGGTGATGTGCAAACACAGGGGAAGGAATGGTCTGGAGAAAGCAGAGGGGAGAGAAGGGTTGGAATGAGCTGGAAGGTCCTCCAAGGTAGAGAAGCCACCATGGTATGTAGGATGATTTGTGTAAGGCAGCAATGCATGAAGCTGTGGCAGAGGACACTTGAAATTTCAAACCAGAACTGCAGATATTGGACATTTCATGTTCCTGATGGTTGGGTTTTTTTGGTCCTCTCCCTTTGCACGGCACACCTTCCATTTATTTTTCAGAATTTCAATTGTAAGCTTCTAACTTTCCCCCTCACCCTGCCTTTCTCTTATTTACATCCCAGAGATTCTGTGCTTCTCTGAGGGCTGACATGCCCTGGCTTAAACTGGAGCTGCCCTGAGGATGATTTTATATTTAGTAGCTCCTTATGAGCTGCTCTCATTTGAAGCAGCCCAGACTGCCTGATACAATATTTACTGCAGAAATCTCTCTTGCCTCCCCTGATTGCAGTCTAATGATAAGGCTGAGCTTGAGAAGAGGCCAGGGCCTTACCCAAAGTGTGCCAGGGCAGCAGAGCCTTGCAGGGCACAGTTCCTACCCCCTTTATGCCTTCAGAGTAACCCACAAGATCCACGGTAAGGGATGAAATTCTGTCCCACAAAAACTGCTGCCAGGAGAGCACAATCTCTCCTAGATGTACAATTCAGATTGTACATCTAGGAGAGGCCTAACCAAGTGCAACCTCTGATCTTTTCCTCTCACATGCTGATATTTTTCTGCATTTATTACAGGTTGGCCTTTTTTAGAGTGGTGTATTGATTTAAAGGGTTTAAGAGAAAGATGTCTTCTGCAGCAGGGGCACAAACACAAAGTCACCTGGCTTCTCCCATGCTTGGGGTGCCAGCTTTTAACAAACAGGGAACTTTCAGGAATCTGTGTCTCAGTTTTATACAAAGCTCCTGGTTGGAGCATCCAGGTGCTCTGATCTGACTCTTGCCAAATCCTGATAGTGATGGGGTGAAGCTCTGACCTGCAGCTTTCCTTTTTCCAATGGAAAAGTCAGCACTGCAGGTTCACAGGACAGTGCAAGACCCTCAGCTCTCCCTCCAAAGATCCCCCTGGGCTCTAGGCTGC
Organism: Onychostruthus taczanowskii; assembly: GCF_017590055.1. NCBI lineage: Eukaryota > Metazoa > Chordata > Aves > Passeriformes > Passeridae > Onychostruthus > Onychostruthus taczanowskii. The sequence continues at coordinate 2,625,774 of NW_024498573.1, forward strand.
TGCAGACAGGCCAATCCCTTCTAAAATAGTCCCAATTTTGAGCCTGTGATACTTTCAAGCCTGTGAGCATGCAGTGGGGGAGGTGATACATCACATGGAGCACTGCCTCAGCTCTGACATCCTGAGCCTCTGGAAGAAAGGAACAGCACAGCATTGCCTCTGTGGAGAGCTCCCTTCCTGGAACAGCAAGCGAGGTGCTAACACAGCCTGCTCTCTCCTGATTGTGTTCCTGGAAAAGCTGCTCCATTATCGAAGAAGTTTGCACCGACAGCACCAAAAGCCAACGAGGCTCTTGCTGGCCTTTAATAATTTCTTAACTCAGCAGATGTTTCGCTTCCAGCTCAGCAGAATGGGCACTGCAGGCACATCAGCTGAAATACAATCTCTGTGCTGGAAAGACAGACTGCCAGGCTGTTCCATTTGCAGCCTGGGAAGGAATACAGGGCTGGCACCCTGGGCACTCTGCTCTGCAGAGCTCGAGCTGCCACGGTGCTCTTGGCACTGCCAGCTTCTCTTTTCTGCTGAGAACGTTTGGTCCTTGTTCATTGTTCACAGCTGCTCTTGGGTTCCTCCTCCCCCACTCACCACATCTGCTGGAAAGGAGGATTTCCCAATAAAGGTGAAGAGAAGGGACTGGTACTCACGTTCCAGATCTAAATCAATTTAGCCAGCACCGCTCCAGCTAGGAAATCTGCTGCTGTTTTGTGCATGGTATAGTGCTGACAGACAATGCAGGGAGGAGCATTAACCCCCTCTGTCCCTTGCAGGAGGTTTATTATTCCAAAAGATCTTTTTTCGTTAAAGAGAAAGCTTTAAGCCTAAAAGTCTCTGAGATCTCAGAGTGTCCTGGGTTTGTCCCTGTGAGTGTGCCCTACAGAATCACCACCAAGTGGGAAGCAGACTGAAGTTTTGCAGGAGTTTGGGCCAGAAGTTGAACTGTCACCTGAAATAAATGCATATGGAAGGGTTCCTTTTTTAACCTGTATTGTTCATAGACATTTCTGAGTGTCCTGGTGGCTGCCATTCACCTAGTTCATGGGATCACTGGCTGCCTGTGACATAAGGAGGCTAATGACTGAGGCTCATTAGAAAATGGGAGAGACTCTTGTATCAGCAGATCTGAATGTCAGGCAGCGCTTCCCATCACTTTCAAAACGTGAGAGCTGAAACTTCCCAGAAATTCCAGGTGGTGCTGGAAAATCCAAACAGCACTCCAGGGTCACACCTGGGGGAAGATCCTCCTGGCCATGGGCTTTCACTGCAGCATTTCCATTTTGTCTGAGGTCACTGCAGGAGCTGCAGGCACTCAAACCACCTGTGTGGTGGCTGGTCTCCCACTTGCCCTCAGGTGTGACAGCCAGGAGTCCCTGGGCGTGTAAGGAACCTGTTTGGGGTGCCCAGGTGATGTGCCAGGTTCCAGCTCCTCACTTGCTGCTCTGTTGGAGGTAGATGCAAACACTGGGTTGCCAGCGCTGCTGCGTCACTGATACAAACAATTTTCATCAGGGCAAAAGCCCGGATGAAACCACCATGGCAACCAATTTTAAATAGAAACAATAGCCCAGCTCCTTTGCTGAAATAAAGGCACAGGACCTGGGGATCTGGTTCTATACTCCTGCAGCAGACAATGCCATTTTTTGAGCATTCATATTTTCTGGGTTTTTGTTGCGTCTTTCTGAGCATCTCAACGAGCTGTATGCAAATTATATGCAATAAATACTGATGGAATGAAGCCATCTCTGTGGGGCCAGCAGCAGTCACAGAGCAGCATGGTGGATAAAGCAAGTTCTTGCCAACTCCTTTATCTTTCCAGTTCCAGGATCTCTTAAGTCCCACGCAGAGAAGTCAGTCCAGTTTTTCCCTTGAAGATCTGCAAAAAACAAACAACAAATCATTAAAGCCGAAAAGATGAAATGCTGAATCATGCCTTCCACTCTTTAGAACCCTGTGTTCCACTGAGTCTAATTATTTCACACTTGCTACCTAAATCTTTGAGCAGTCTCTCCCAAGAATATTTACTATGAGGGCTGGAAAAGAGTAAGTTCTGATGAACAGTATAACAGGGGGACAATAGTTCTGGTCAAACTCCCTGGAAATTAATGTTGGCTTATCTCATAAGAATGGGATTTTATTTGGCCCAAACAACCTCAAGCAAACTTGAAATTGCACTGAGGGCAGTACAGTCAATGTGCAGCTGAATGAGCAAAGAGAAACTGCCAGGAAATGTCAAACATAATTTTAAGCATTTAAACCAGTGTCTTTTGAGTATCTGAAATGAGGTGAAAATACATTAAAATCCAACCAGATCCCTCTCTCTCCCTTGTTACAGCCAAAACACTCTGAAGATAGTCAGTGGGTGCAGAAATAAGAAACTACATTTTGCTTCTGCTTAGGTAGTGGGGGCTTACTGTTTAAAAAAATCAAAATAAAAAAAGTCTGACCTACAGCACATTCTGGAAGGGCACATATCAAATATCCTCAGCTCTTAATCTAAGAAGGAACTTCAGTGCTCTGGCATTGTTCTCCCCTGTGCCATTCTTATCTGACACGTAGTATCAGTTGCCAGAAAGGCTGCGGGTTTATTCTGTACTTTGTATTCTAATATAAATGGAGCTGAATAGTTGTCATAGTCCTCTGGGCAGGGCTCCTTGCTGCTGCAGAGTTTAATATTGAGGTTGGCAGCACGAGGGTGGCTGATGTAATCCCTTCCATTACCGATATTTACGACACACCACGTTACAATGCAAAGGTCTGGAGACTGGGAAGATGTGACAAGCCAAAAAAGCCATTCAAAACTGAGCCTGGCTCTGCAGGGGTCAATTCCTCTCACTGGACGTTCACTGAAAAATGTCTTTTAATGCCTGCAGGAGCATTTGTGATGCAAAATTCAGGCATAAAGCGCTGATGGCAAAGTCCCCATTGCACACCCCCCATCTGACTGCAGGTCTGACTTTAGCATGAGCCAGTGACTCAGGATCACCAGCAAGTGCTGTCCAGAGCCACTCCAGGGTTTCACCATTCTTTGGCCAAGCATCACAAGCCTTGGTGTACTGTAACCCAGGGGGAAGGGGCAGCACAGAGGAGGGTTTGTTCCTCTTTCCAGCAAACTCCTACTCCTGCAGCAGCCCAGGAGCTGATACAGGGATCTCTGCGAGTCAGAAAACTACATGCTGCTTATTTGTGCTTCCAAAGTCCAGGATAATTCCTGCAATTTCTTATTTACCTCCAAGTTTCATCAAACCTGCAACTTGTTCCTGAGGGGCAGAGCCAGGGGCAGCTCTGATCTCTGCTGCCAGTGACAGGAGCCAGGGAAGGGCTGGGGCTGTGCCAGGGGAGTTCAGCGTGGATTTTGGGAAAGGTTCTTCCCCAGAGGGTGCTGGGCACTGCCCAGGCTCCCCTGGGAACGGGCACAGCATCAAGGCTGCCAGAGCTCCAGGAGAGTTTGGATAACACTCCAGGGATGCCCAGGTTGGGATTTTGGGGCTGTGCAGGGACAGGAGATCCCTGGGATGATCCTTGTGAATCCCTGCCAGCTCAGGATATTCTGTGCTTTCACAAAACCTCCTCAAGCAGCTCTTTCAGGGTTGAGGGTGGGAGCTGAGTGACTCTCTACATGTTTAAGAGCCCAATTCTGTCCCAGAGCTCTCCTGGAGGATTTGCAGCATCTCTTCTGCAAAATCAGCACTTTTGTTGGTCTTAATGGAACCACTTCTTGTGGAAGACACTTGAAAGGCTTCGGGTGGAACTGAGTAATTTCTATTCCAGAGAATACAGCCCACCCTGCCCGGTGCTTGTGATCTGATGTGAAAATAGCTCTGCTGGTGTGCTGTGAATGCAGGGTGGTGTTTCCCACACAGATGGGCCCAACCCAAGGGTTTTTTTCCCCAAATTTCTTGAAGTTCAAAGGAGGTCGGAACCAAAGTGCTTCCCTGAACAGTCTAATTTTGTGTTTTAGTTGCCATGGAAGTGGCAAAATTGACTTTATCAAACAAATGCTCTTTGCTATACCATTCAATCAGTTTCTTGCCACTTGTAATGGCTTCCTTGTGCTGTTGGTAAAAATAATGTTGCTTTTTCAGTATGTCATGTAAAGTGATTTCAGCTGTGTTTTTTCCACTCCTGACCTCTGCAATGCTTGCATTTCAGGCAGTTTCATACATTTATTGATTACATGAGGTACTGTTCTAATTTCTAGGAAGTAAGAACATAACCCTTAAATCATCCAGACTCTGAAATGTTTTAATTTCCTCAAGTAAATAGAGCATATTTTGCCAGGAATCTTAAATGTATGATACATGGATTTGATTCCACTTTCACACAGGTCTTGTATAACTCTCTTCACTTCAGTGAAATTACTCCTGATTAGCATTGAGAAAGAGGTCCAGAATATGGGGAGGGGAGTGGGTTAATGCCATTTTTTCTGACACTGAGTGCTCTGAAAGCACTCTGAGACTGTAAACCATTACCATTTCTCAGTAAGTGCCCTCTGAGAGGACTGGGGAGGATTGAGCAGTTTTTAACCAGTAAGTCACCTCAGTTCTTTCACAAAGAGTAGAGATGTAGCCTTTTCCACCTCATGGCTGTCTGCTGATTACGTGGAGTCAGAAAACTGCCGGTCTTGTCATCTGCTGAGACCACAACTGCTGCCATTGGGTATATTCCCTTCCTGACAGCCTGGAAGCACAGATCTGGTCTTTCCAGGCTTTGCAAGTTTTTCTGTCAACCAGGAAGGGAAAAGTTTTAGAGAAGAGCTCTAGAGAGGTGTGTGATGTGCCTGCCGGGCTCGTCGTGCCTCAGCGCCTCGACACGAAGGCTGCTATTCTCCAACAACGCCGTCAAACTCCCACACCTCGATGACTGCTCCAAGTTATGAGCACTCCCAAAATAGGGCTGGATTTTCACAGTGATAATTGAGAGCCATAACTTTCCATCAGAGAGGCTCTGTAGGTGGGAGCAGCAGCACAAACAGCAGTATCAACAGAGTCGAGGCTTTTTATCAGGATGGTATCTAATTTTATTGCAGTATTTATCCCATAATCCTATCAAGGTAGAGCCTTTCTTTAAGGGGTGTCTCCTGTGCACAGTTTTGGACCCATCTTTGGCCTGTGTGAGAGAAACCCTATGGGGAGCTAAAAAAAAATGACTTGATGAGGACCCTAAGCCTTGGTTCAGGAAAATGTTCATATTCAGGAAGGGGTTTAAGCTTTTTGAACATTGTTGAATAGTGCTGGCTTCAGTGAGCTGATGACTAGAAAAAAATGTTCATGCAGGGTTTTGTTTTGCTTCAAAAGAACTTCCACTGCTCAGGAAACCCACTCATTAGCTCACTTCTGATGCAAATATCAGAATATTTAAATGCAAGTTAATAGCAGCGCGATATTCTCAGTCACTGGAAAAAATAATTGTTCTTCTTTTGGGGCTGTGTGGCCAAAAAGGCTGAATCAAAGAACATTTATGGGTCGCATTCTTATCTGGTGCTCTGCCACCTCCATCAAATAACACCACAGCAGCACTGCAGCAGTTGCTGTTGAGATCAGAATCTGCATATAGATATTGTGTCTCTCAAGTTCTAAAAGTACTGTTACATTTGAAGTCAAAGAAAAAAGAGAGAACAAATAACACAATTTACTGCTGCAGATTATTTTTATGCCTGTGTGCTCCACTTAAGAGAATACTCTGTAAATGACTTATTATCAAGAAAAGTTATTTGTTTGCACTAATCAAGCCTTAAATTTGGAGGCATAATACGGAACTAATTATTTTTAACTAACTAATCAACATGTTTCATTCATAAGTTGGGATTTATCAATATAGCACATGAAAGGAGAGAACATATTATTATTTCAATTTAGATAATATGCAAAAAGCAGTGTGTTTGTAATGACCTGCTTTCACTGAATATAATCAAGCTCCAAAGCTCTATTACAGGCTGGAAATAGCAGCAGCTTACTTTAATGAGATTTCTGGCTCTGGGCCCCAGCTGTTCTACGCAAGGCTCTCCCTTTGCTCTATGACCTACCAATATGTGCTGTCACCAGTAATGAGACAGGACCTATTTCCTAACATGGGGAAAAATTGGAAAGCACGAGTTCATTCTATTCTGAGGAAACACACCCTGTTCCCCCTGCAAGGCACGAGGAGGGGCACACTGAATATGCAACATGCCCCACTTCCCTCGCCAGCAGAAATGTGACAGGAAACCCATCAGGTAAGGAACTCCAAGGGAAAACTGGAAGTCTCTCCTGAACTGCTTCCCTCAGCACACAGAAACCCAATATTCATTAAACTCTTCCAGAATATATTTGTCCCCTTCAAGGACCCCAGCAAAGGACCTCCCATTACCTGCAAGGCACGGGAAGGGGGAACAGTGGCAGCCATGGGCTCTGAATCTTATGGATTTTGTGGAATTATGCTCATCTCAGGGCCACGTTGGGAATGTGCCAGGAGCCAAAGAGCTGCACTTAATTTGCCTAAAATGGAGCAGATTACCACTGCTCTCCTGTTTAATAATGGAGATGCAGCCTGGAGACTACAGATTCCAGCAAGCAATGCTCCAGAAGGAGCCAGGAGATCCAGGGGCTGGAGGTACCCTGGCTCCCAGGTGGAAAACAAGGCCAACCTCATTCTGGTCTCTTTGAATCGGACTCCTAATATTGTTCTTTTTGCTTTTTTAAAATTATTAGATCCCAGACTAGTCAGAAATCCTGTTCTAGAAAATGTTTGATTAGCTATCATTTCAGGGGGAAGGGAGGGTTATGCTATTTTTATTCTTAAGCTGTCACTTGGGTTCATTAACACTTTGCACGTGAATCTGGGTTTTTTAGGACAAGAAGCCTGTGTTTTCTTCCCCTGAATAACATTGTTAAGTATTTCAGGAATCTAAAATCCACAAACTATTTCTGTGCCCTGAATATAAACCTCTTTGGAAAAAGCCAACGAACATTTTAGTCAGAAAATTGGAAGGCGTGCGCTTAATGCACTTTGAAATTAAATGATTTGATGCTTTTCAATTTGTCTTTTTGCCCTTCCCAAATACCCAAAGGCACTAGCCCACTTTGTAAATGAACAGGCTATGAAATCTTACTTTGAGAAATGGAGGTGTCACCGAGTTGCAGTAAAAATTATACTCGGCACCAGCGTACTTTGCAAGCCCTGACTAATTGGCCCCTGACACAGCCCCACATTCCTCCTTTATTAAGAGGAATTAAATAAGCAGTTATTTATTTGAGAAGTAGAGGGAAAAAAACTTCCAAACCCCAAGAGATTGAGAAGCTTAGTCTCCATGGGATAAACAGCTTCTTTCCCATGGAATTCACTGGATGGCCACTGCTTTCCAGGTGCCCTGGTGGTGTCCCTGGACACGCTGTCCTGGCTCATCCCCTGGCTGCTTCTTTCCTTCTACAATTTTAGAAATAAGATTACAAAGTGAGTTTTCAAATTTGAAACTCTGTGACTGTGTGGAATTTATTTTTTTTTTGCCCAGCTCAAGGAAGAATTCTTAAATGAGAGAAGAAAAGCACATTTGCAAAGGTCACATCAATGGATTTTGAAGTGCAGTGGTAAGAACACCACAGCCTTTGCAACACTACCTATTTCCTCTTCTCAATTATTTATGTATTTATTGTATTTTACATGAGCCATGGAAGCTAGAGGCATTTTTGCAGTGTCAGGTCATTCTGAAGTACATGCCACACAAAGAATAGGGCTAGAAAATAGTTGTATGTAATACTGTTCATTAATATTACATAATTACTGCACGCAAAATAGTTCTCTGGGCAGTGATAAGGATTTTTTTCATAAAAACTAAAGACTTCAAGGCAATGTATTCCATTAAAGGGTTGCTTAACATATGAGGGTATAGCAATATATAGTACCTTCACCCAGCTGCAGCAAAATGACGAAGGCAGCTTAGTCAAATGAAGCCATTAGCATGTATAATGTGCTTTACACAAGAGTTAAAAGGTTTATAAAATCATACTTTGATATTGCAATGACCAAGCTGAGATAGGATCTAGTAAACAGCAGTTGCAGCTGCATCAGCACAAAAATGAACAGTTGGGTTTTCTCTGCAGTCTAGAGAACATTTTCTGCAATCTTTGGAAATTGCTCTGGAATTAAAAAAATTCTGTATGTGTAGGCTAATATTAGCTACTGACAGCTTGCCTGGGGTTTTTAGTTCAGCCTTCCTGGAGCAATTGTTTCGGATAAAATGTTGATGCAGCTTTTCAGGTCTGTTGGCTGCTTCTATTACCATTGAATCTTCTGTGATACACCAGACCTAGAGGAACGTGGAGGAACATCTGAGTGACTAACAACCCCACAAACAATCCCTTTGAATTTTAATTTATCCCACTGCACCCTTCCTAAATTCTTGCGCTGTAAGTATAGGGTTAATTTTGACTTTAAATTTTATTTACTAAACTGTTAATATGCTGTTGGCTGGACAAGACACAGCAATGATGTTTAGTATAAAACTGGAGATCTGAACATCCTAATAGCCTTTTGACAGCCAAGAAAACATCAGTTGTGGTTTTTGAGACATAAGAAGCAGCTGATAATTCTGCCTTTAGAAAAGAGATTCTTATCCTCTTTCTGCTCCTTTTCTTCTAAGGCAGAAGATGACTTAAATGAGACTTGAATTCTGTGTTTCCCCACCAACAGTGTGAAATAGATGCAGCAATCTGATTTTCTGCAGTGTGAGCAGTGTCAGTGTTTGATGTTCGGGTGTTGAGTCACCGAGGGCTCACCTTTCCCTCCGGATGACACCGTGACAGCTGCAACCAGCAGATGCCTGAGAGCTGGCAGTGCTTTGATTTAAAAAAGAGAGGGTTGCTGGCAAGGCATTTTCACAAGGAGTTCCTTCTCTGCTCTGCAAGTCCTTTCACTTCTTCGCTCAATGGGACCTTGATTTGATAACACTGGGAGCGTATCACAAACGGCACATCTGCTCTGCCAGGATGAGCCGTGTGACTGAGCTGGAGAGCTGCTTCCTGGGGATCCCACTTGCTTTCAGCTTCAGTTTATCTGTGAGCTTGTCCTACTAAATTGTCATCAGAAATTCCACTTCTTGCGAGGCACACGGCCTTTTGAGCACACCTGACAAAAGGGATGTTCCCCTGTGCTGTGTTGCACTGGTGTGGGGCACTGAAAGGCTGAGCAAACCACAGACCTCGGGGTGCCCTCATCACTCCCTACAGCTCCTGAAAGGTGCCTGTGCTCAGCTGGGGTTGTCTCTTTCTCCAGGCAGCACTGACACAACCAGAGCACACAGCCTCCAGCTGCACTAAGGAAATATAGGTTGGATATTAAGAAGAATTTTTTTACAGAAAGGTGATAAAGTTGTAGAATGGCTGCCCGGGGAGGTGGTGCAGTCACCATCCCTGGGTGTGTTTAACAAAGCCTGGATGTGGCACTGGGTGCCAGGGTTTAGTTGAGCTGTTGGGGCTGGGCTGGACTCGATGATCTTGAAGGTCTCTTCCAACCTGGTCATTCTGTGAATTCTGTGGTTCTGTGATTGCTTCTGACTGAGCAAAAGCAAGCACACAGATTTCTCTACACCAGTTCAGCCACACTCCGTTTTTCCTGTGACCTGAGTCACAGTCAAGCATTTATTATGTGACATTCACAGCGAGAGTAGCAGAATAAAAACAGGCTAAGAAATCTAATCCTCAGAGGAGAGCAATATGTTCCCACTTGGGGTTTAGTCTCGCAGTGAAGAGGTTGTTAAGGGGTTTGTGATCCTGGAGATTGATGCTGGGGGAGCCTGGGTAGAGCACAGAGCCTCTGGCAGTCGTCAGCTAAAGCTGCCTAATGATGGCAGCTGGAGTGGCCAGAGGAATCCTCTCCTCCAAGGAACCCAGAAGAGTTAAAGTGCTTCCAGAAATGGATCCATTAGATGCTGATGGTGATTAGCAGAAGGTACTGTGATGATTTAAAGTACTTCAAGTGTCATTCAGACTGAAACCTCTTTCAGGTGAAAAGTTTGATACATCAGGACTGAGCTGCAGGGACCGATTTGGGGGATGTGGCAGCAAATCTGGGCATGAGTCTCACCAGTGTGTGCGAGCAAATGCTACTGAGAGAAGTCTCCCCTTCCCTTCCCATTTCAAAAGTCTTGAATATTTACTGTTGTGGTGAAGGTTTTCTAATTATTTGAATCTTATGTTTCAAATTTCATCCAAAAGTTAGGTCATGGCATAAGCTACGGCAAAATCAGTGTGATAAAGGAGTTAATTTGACTCTACAGGGATTTGAGCTTGAGTGATTTAAAAAGCTGGAGCAACCTGGTCTACTGGAAGTTGTCCCTGCCATGGCAGGGGCTGGAACTGGATGATCTTCAAGGTCTCTTCCGACACAAAGCATCTGTGATTCTGTGACAATGTCATCCTCTGTATTCTTTGAGACTCTCTCTACATCAGCCAGCCCCCAAAGTGAGAATTTCCTCACTGGTGGTTAAATTACTTATAGACAACCCTGACTTTCTTCAGTAATTGATTCATCTTGGTATCTAATGCCTGCAATCCCTGGACGTTGGTCAGGCATTTTTTGTCAAAGAGGTTGAATAAACAGCCACAAATCCTGCTGGGCAGCTGAACCATCCCAGCACTGGCCCTTGAGGAACCTCCCATGGTTTCAGCAAACAATGTTTGTCAGGCAAAATGATTAAAGTCAGATTTCAGAAATTCTGCTCGTATCACTCCAGCCCATCTGCATCTACCCTAATGCACTGCAAGGGTGTGCCTGAAATTAAATCAAGGCCATAGGCTCTGTCTTTCCCATACTATTCGTGGAACAGCGATCTGCTGCTGGAGCCAGGTCCGTGGCATCTGGACAGAAGTGCCTGCTAACCCTGAACCTTAAGATGCTGCTGACAACATTATGACAAGAAAAGTGCAGAGGAAAATAATGCCCAGTATCAGATGAGCTCACAGAAGCTGCAAACAGTAAACGAAAGGGGAAATTATAACGCAGTCATTACATTTTCAGAATGATGTTTTGACCGTATGTAAACAAGGCTGTTTTCACACATAGAAACAAGGTGTCTGTGACTGCGAAGAAAAAAGTTTATTTAATAAAATTGTTGGGAAATAATTGGTTTGGTAAAAGTATAATCCAAATTACAGTCGTGTCTGAGAAGAAATCTTGGAGCAAGTAGAGAACAGCCCTCTACTAAGAGAAAACTTTGGAGGAAATTTCTCTGCATGTTTCCTTTTAAACTTGATTTTTCTATGGTGAACCTACATATTGTTATTTAAATGTCACGATATTTTGATACTACATTTAAAACTGTATTTTCATTTGCATGCTGTAATCTGTCGGTGTGCAAAAACAGCACCCATCCCCAAAATGAAGTAGCGTATAAACCAGATCTGTAGTAGCCAGACTTTTTGATGCTTGCCCTTGGACTACTTAGGCTGCACGTACGGAAGAAATTCTTTGCTGTGAGGGCGGTGAGGCCCTGGCACAGGCTGCCCAGAGAAGCTGCGGCTGCCCCACGCCTGGAAGCGTCCAAGGCCGTGTTGGACGGGGCTCGGAGCAGCCTGGGACAGTGGAAGGTGTCCCTGCCATGGCAGGGGGTGCAATGAGAAGCTCTTTAGCGTCGCTGCCGAGCGCGGCCGCTGTCTGTGACACCGGGCTCCGACAGTGACAGGTGACGCCCTGCCCTGCACAAACATGGCGGGCGCCGCGCTCCTCACTCCAAGATGGCGGCGCCGCCGGCATCCGCCTGACCTCCCGCCCACACCTAAGATGGCGGCGGCGCCGCGGGCGGTGCGCGCCCAGCCCCGGGGTGGCCGCCCCGGCCGGGGAGTCCCTGCCCGCACCAAAGATGGCGGCACGGGCTGGGCAGCGGCCGCGCGGGGACCAGCGAGGCACCGGCTGCGGCGGCCGCCGGGGGGGTGGGGGGCGGGGAAGGCGGCAGAAAAAACACACGGAAAAAGACGCAAAACGAGGCGGCGGCAGCGGGGGGCTGCGCGCCGGGGACACGTCGCCGGCTACCGAAAGCTGTCGATCGCCTCGTCCTTCCAGCTCCCCGCAGCATCGAGCCCGCGGAGAACCCCCCGGTGCGGCCGGTACATGAGGGGCACGGCCCGGCCGCAGCCCAGCCGAGCCGCCGCAGGGCAGGGAGCGCCCCGAGCCGCCGCCGCCGGAGCCCCGAGCGCTGCGCCCCGAGACAGAGCCTGCCCCGACCCCGCCGGGCGACCCGGGAGAGCCGCTTAAACACCTTCCATGGGGGAGAGAGGAGCCCGGCCGGCCGCGCCTTCCCCTCCCTGCCGGAGGCTGCTGCGCTGCTGAGGTAAAACCCCTCCTGCCTTGCCCGGCTCGAGCGAGGGCGGGGGACGCGCGGGGCACCCTCAGCCCGGCCCCGCTGGATGCCGAGTGCCTGAGGAGGGAGCGCGTTCCGGGGGCTCGCTGGGCTGCGGGAGCCGCGATTCCCGGGGAAGGAGGCGAGCCCCGCACCACAAAACACCCTCCCGGCAGCAGAGAGCGAGAAAAAACCTCCTTCCCCTTCCTCCTGCACAACTCGCTGTCCCCTCCCTTCCCTTTCCCGAACGGTGAACGCTGATTTCTGAGATGAAAACGTTCCTCCTCGGACAGTCAGGACTCATATGAAGGACACGCAAATATTGGATCATAAATAAGAAGCGAGTCTGGCGAGCTCAGAAACCCAGCCCAGAAGGAGCAGCATCAAGAATCCACCCTTCTCCTGCACAACTCACTCCCCACCCAACACACAGAGAATACTGATTTCCTGAGATAAGATCTTACCCCTTTAAACAACCACACACGCACACACACGGTGTATATTATTGCTAAATATAATAGGTTAAACCCAGCAGCACGGGATAAAGCCTCTTCTGCAACTCACTCCCCCATTTCACTCTTCTGAATGCTGAGATCCTGAGGTAAATTTTTCCCTTGTCCACAGCAAAGACTCTTTTTGAACAGGACACAAATATATATTAGATTATAGAGATGTATTAAATTATTCCAGATTTAAATCTATTTTTTGCTGCCAAGGGGTTGAGGGACCAGACGTCATTGTATTTTTTTTTTCTTCCCTCTTAACTCATTTATGGGCGAGTCAAGGCTGCTGAGGAGGAAAAAAACAGGATAGTTAGAATCTCTTTATCCTTATTTCCCAGAAGCTTATTCTCTCATTGCTGTGCATTTCCTTTAGAAAAAAAGGAAACCTCTTATTTTGTGAACCAAAGATTTATTTTTCCCTTCCTCCTGGCCAAAGGAAGGAAACGGATACAAATTGACACATTGAAATAGTTGAAGAGATCTATCTTTTGCAAAAAGAAAAAAAAAAAAAGCAAACATCTTTATCCAAATCTGAAATAAATAGCGTGGAGGGAGACACTGGAATATCTAGCGAAAACCAGGATACTTGCTAATCTTGCCTCACAAGAGGACAAGCTAAACACTAAACATCAACTTGTTCTTACAGGGAGGATTCAAACCCTAAATATAATAAATGGGGGATTACGGGTTTGGAGTGTTAGTGCAAAACAACACGGGAAATAAGTCAGCTTTTCCAGTCAGATTTCATCCACATCTGCAGCCTCCACACCATCATCAAAATGCAACCCCCAGCCCTGCTGCTTTTATAAATAATAACACAGCTGCCAATGGCAGTAGTGCTGGGTCAGCTTGGCTCTTTCCTGCTCCAGCTGCCCATAATATTCAGGATGAGATTCTGGGGTCAGAAAAATCTAAAACTCAGCAACAGGAAAAGCAAGAGTCCCTAGAAAAACAGCAGCTTTCCCCTGGTCAAAGTCAGGAAGCAGGCATGCTCTCTGAACCCGAGAAAGCTAAAACTGAAGAAAACCAGGGCGATAATTCTTCAGAGAATGGCAATGGAAAGGAGAAAATAAGAATAGAATCGCCGGTTTTAACAGGATTTGATTACCAAGAGGCTTCGGGGCTCGGTACTTCGACACAGCCCTTGACATCCACCGCATCTTCTCTGACTGGTTTTAGTAACTGGTCTGCAGCTATTGCTCCTTCTTCTTCTACAATAATCAATGAAGATGCAAGTTTTTTCCACCAGGGAGGGGTCCCTACTGCCTCAGCTAATAATGGTGCTCTGCTGTTTCAGAATTTCCCACATCACGTCAGCCCTGGCTTTGGTGGTAGCTTTTCCCCCCAGATCGGACCCCTCTCTCAGCACCACCCTCATCACCCCCATTTCCAGCATCATCACAATCAGCATCAGCAACAGAGGAGGTCTCCTGCAAGTCCTCACCCACCTCCATTCACACACAGAAATGCTGCTTTTAATCAGTTGCCTCATTTGGCCAATAATCTTAACAAGCCACCTTCTCCGTGGAGCAGCTACCAAAGCCCATCGCCCACCCCGTCCTCCTGGAGCCCCGGCGGCGGCGGATACGGCGGCTGGGGAGGGTCCCAGGGCCGAGACCACCGCCGGGGACTGAACGGAGGGATCACCCCCTTGAACTCCATCTCGCCCTTAAAGAAGAATTTTGCAAGTAATCATATCCAGCTGCAGAAGTATGCACGACCCAGCTCGGCCTTCGCTCCCAAATCCTGGATGGATGACAGCTTGAACAGAGCTGACAACATTTTTCCTTTTCAGGTGAGCGCACTCTGTTGTATCCATAAGAAAAAAAATACCAAAAAACCAAACCTCCCCAAAGAGCATTAAAATGCCCTGGTTGTGGCATTTCTGTGCAACTGAAAAAAACCATATGGCTAACTCAAAATGTCATAGTGGGAATGATCCTCCAAGTTGTGATTCATGGGGTTTTTTTTAACAGTGATGGTCATAAATATCTATTGCACACCAGCCATCTGTATTGGCCCTTTTACTTCAGCTTAATACTTACACACAGACAGAAATAACCAATGGAGAAATTCACTGACAAGTATTTCAACAAAGAAAAAGGGAAAAAAAAAAGTGCCTGGTGGAGTATGAGAGATCTGAGGCCTCTGAAAGCATTCAGCAATGTACCACATCTGAGAAAAAGTATGGCATGATTTTATTTGGTTTTACAGTATCACGTGGGCTTGCAGTGCAACATAATTTTTGTAGCATTTTTGGGGGAAACTCTGCTCTTTACAAATAATGGTAATCAGTGCAGTTTGCTCTCCTCAGGAATGGCAGCAAATTTTGGTTACAGGCCATTAAATCAGCACTAAAAATAGATGTGGATGAGATCAGTTGGTGGTCTCCTATATTTTGCTGTGGCCTTCTCCTGGCAGGAGGCAGGTTGTCTGGCAGCTCAGCCTCTCCTTCTGGGCTGACTTGTTATGAATTTGAAAAGAACTGTATAATGTTGAACCTAATTTGCAGTAGGAATTAAACCAGAAGTCCCCTTCTTTTCATCTGACCACCAGTTAAACCCAGCTTTTATGTGTGTGTGCGCCTTTTGTAAACTCCTTTAGGGTGAATTAAAAGACCCAAGAGTTCTTTTACGTTTCCAGGGTTGTTTTTCAAGCCCTTCAAATGAGGGCAAAAGTAAAATTCTCAACGTGATTGCAGTATTTCTTGCCATGCTGCAAGAACTGGGGTGACCTACTTTAAATACAGTTTCAAAGATACAAACTGTGCAATGTGTCTCATGATGTAAAAAAACAGAAATACATTTCACAGTGACTTTGTGGATGTGGGGCTAGTTGGGTTCTTTGCAGACTGCAGGTTTTTGGTGGTGTGCAGGCCCTGCTGACAGCACAGCAGCTGCTGGCAATAACTTTCCTTCAGAGCCTTTTTTTTTTCTACTGCAGTGCTACTGACTGGTTCACTGTCAGGTAGAGCCCTTCCAAATTTAGAAAGCAGAGTAATAATCGATTTTAATGTCAGGATTTATAATGAATATAATGAAGCTGTGTCCAGCATACCCAATTTATCCAGTGAAACCATTAGAAAAAGGGACCCAGCTGGAGCTGGTCTTTTTTCAGCCTCACTGCAGCGAGCCTTGGCTCACGGTTTGATTCACTCTGTACCCTGACACGTAGCTGATGTTGAGAGTGACAGAATGAGATCAAGTGTGTCCTTGCTGCTGTGTGTAAGCCCCAAATATATACACAGGCAGAGCAATGTGCTTGGATTGGCATCAAGGAAATTGCAGGAAACTGGCAAAGTCAACCTTGACTTCTGGATGGTGTTCCAGACGCAGAACAGCAGACACACGTAGTTTGATCATGGTAAAGAAATCATTTTGGTGTATTATGTTGGTGTCTGTTTACATAAACACTCTGATGGAGCTGTACATGTCAAGACCAAGTCTGACACTCCTTCATGCCAAGAAAAGGAAAGTGTGGAGGGAAGTGCTCTCCAGCCTGTTACCATCACTTCTGTGAAAGGAAAAGGGCAGGGCAGCAGAGCAGGACTTCAGCACTGCAGCCCTAGAGAGATGCTGATTAATTTTGAAGCCATCTTGGACAACTTTTTTTTTCTTTTGTAGAAAATCTTTAGCTCTTTTGGTCACTTCAGCTGAGAGTTGAAAGCTCAGTGAATTTTTGAATCACTGGAAACAAATGATGTAAAGTTTGACCTTTGATGTCTTTTTATTTTTTTTCTTGACTGTACTGATTCTATTCCTGTCTCAAAGCAGAAATTTGCTTATTACATATTTGTGTTCATGCATCTCTCTCTGTCTTTCTCTCTGCCCCTGAAGTATCCTTGCTGATGCAATCATGTATTGGACAAGGCTATTTTGTTACTGGAATCTTCTTAGATTCCTGTTTAGGAAATAATTGAAAGCTGTCTTTGCTGCAGCAACATAATGGAGTAATTTGATACAACAATCCCTTTCATTTAATATTTATGTTTTGCTGCTTAAATCATTAACAAGTGGTGCTGCAATCTAGTGAAAATGAGTTTCTTTAGAAGGCAAAATGTAAACCAGCAATTGCAAATATTTGGGGATCGCTTTCTTTTTTCTTTTCCTCAGAGGTTGTGTCTGTTCCAGAGCCTGGTGACACACAGGATTCTGGCTGTGCTTTGATGGAAATCTTGGGGTGACCAGGCCTAAGAGCTCTTTTCCTCTTTGGAGAGGATGGTGTCACAGAATTTCTCTTTAAGCCACTGACGTGAACTCCTGCTCCCTTCAAACATCCCTGCCCAAGGGATGAAATGGGTGCTCCAAATGGTGCAGATGAAAGGAAAATACTGTGGTGATCAGTTTGATAACCTTGCAATTTGATGATGCCTTGCCTTGGCACTGAGAGCTGCATGCAAACCCTGTGCTCTCTGCTCTAAGTGTTTTCCATTTGGAATCCTGTCTCCTGCAATTCCCAAGCGACAGTGTCTGTAGGAACCTCTTGCAGGGAAGGTCAGAGAAGATTTAACCAGATCTGTTAATGAAATTAAGTTTTGATGTTGTGCTTTAGCCACTGGGCAGGCTCCCCCCTTCAAAGATCTTTTGAAAAGAGAAAAGCCATTGTTCTTTGTGTGTTCGTTTGAAAAGGAAATGGTCTCCAAATGAAAAAATGGTTCCTGAATTCAAATTAAAAAGCAAAAAAAACGGAGTCTTTCGGCTTTCACAGCCTTCCATGAGAATTAATATATGAAAATGCTTTGACTGTGACTGTGGCACCTTACCAAGTTAGTGATTTTTCAGAATAATTCCTTGTCCTTTTCTCCCAGCAGCACTGACAAACTTGGTGCTCAGTAATTGCGTTTCAGGCAGCGCTGCCTTCAGGATTGTTTTGGCTTTCCTTTGGCTGTGTACTTGCACTTCCTCATGAGTGGAACATCCTGCCTGTTATGCAATGCATAAATCTTGCTTTGATAGGCATTTCCAGCTTTCCAGATCTCATCTTCAGTGCGTGATGATGTTTTTTAAATGGCTCTCTGAAGGCACAAGCAAGTGAAGCAATAGCCCTCAGCTTTCTGTAAAAATGCTTAAAAAGAATTTGTGTTTCTTCCCGGAATCAGGCTCGAAAATAACTGCCCATTTCAAAGAATTTTGTACATGAGAGCGGTTCATTGTATCCACTTGTTCAAAATGTTTTTTCCTTTCTTCCCCAGTGGCTGGTTTCCAGGTATATAACCCCTTCCAAATCCAGCCAGGGCCTGTGCCAGGGAGACTTGCTCTTCCCCCAGGCAGATATGGAATGTTTGAGAAAACACATTGGTGATTACAAAACGTGTTTGAATTCCGACCTCTACGTCAGCATTTGTTTGCCCATAGAAATGGCCTGATTTAATAAGTGCATTAAACAAATTCACAGGGAGCTGGAATTAAAAAAAAAATAGCCTCTTGAATGAGTTTGCCAAAGTTTCCTCTTGAAGGGGTCTTGCAAATAAATTTCTTTACTGTTCCTCCTTGTTTTAATATTTGGGTTTGGGGAACCTTTTCATAACTCACGATGGCTGGCTGCACAAAAAGAGCTTATTTGTTTTGCAAAATTCAATTTTTTTTATTCTAGCAACAGCAATTATTCCCAATAATTTCAAGGTATCATTTGAAAACAGACCAAATCCTTGAAGCTGGGTTTTTAAACCCGTTCCCCCATTTTTCTGTAACTCCATCAGCTGTGCAGTAATTAGTGTTTTGTGTGCTGTTCCCCACAGCTACTGATCTGTGGGATTAGCAGCACTCTAATGTGGTATGACATGCACAAGTTAAGTGCTGTGGAAGTTAACACTGTTCTTGTTTGATAAACTTACTACTGACGTTCATACTTGGGCTTTGGCCCTCCTGTGTGTTTTTGACCTCAGGGTTTCTGTTTAAAGAGAGCTTTTGTTAAGAAGCTATTTGAATTATGTTTGTCTTTTTCCTAAGATTAAAAGGACTACTCTTGTTAAGCATTTTGCTTTGAAAGTTGCAGCCCAGCAAAGAGTGAGAATGCAAGATACTGTGGAAGATGCATGATAAACTTAATGTGCAGCTGAAATAGAATCATACGTGTTAACAAACATTTCCAGTAAAGGTTTGTCATTTCTAACACTTAAAAAGTTCAAGTTGGACTAACTTTGTGTTTTGTGCCACTTCATTTTTCCAGCTCTTTCTTATTGTTCCCTGGTGAAGCTATAAAAGATGATCTGGGCAGAATGCAGCAACATCCTTTCAGGAAAAACCTGTTTATTCAAAGCCTTTAATTCACTGAATACTGGACTGGGAGCTGGGATACAGCATTTGCAGGGTGCTGGAAAGGAGGAGAAGCTTCAGAAGCAAAATCCTCTCCAAATTTGTGTTGCAGTTGAAAGAGAAATGTGGAACTTGTGTTTGTGATGGTAAATGTGGTGACACTGGCCCTCCTGTGCCTGAGACACGTGGCTTTGGAGTTGTGGGAAATGGGAACAGGGTTCAGAAAGTTTCAGGCTTCTCCTGCTGTAATTAAGGTGCAAATGTAGCTGTGAGGTTTTTGATTTGCACAAACGTTCTGGCTGGACAGAGATGTAAATGTCTAAAACAAGCCCCACTTTTACAACTACACCTACTCCATAAATGCTGATCAATAAATTGCTTAATGCAATGACATCTTTTGCATTATTATTGATGCCTTGGACTTCAGATCAACCTTCAACCTTATTTTAAGAGATCAGGTCCAGCCTTAGCTACCAGGAACTGTTCATACCTTGATTTTTTGGTGCAATTTGGGATTTACCACTGGGAGGCCCATCCTGGGAAGTGCTCTCAGGTTCTGGCATCTGAATTATTCAGGTGATGGTAATGCTGTGGGTGCAGACTAAATATAGTGACTCTAAAGTAATTTATATTATATAACATTTAATAGTTAAATTAAATGTGCATTTTTTCTGATGTGCAGGACAATGAATGTATGGGATTTGAAAATTCAAAGCATGATCTTCCTGCGCAGGAAAAATTCCCATGGAATTTCTTTTGCATGGGATCATGACCCAGTGTATATCATACATGTTATGCACCAAGTGACTTTCTTTTTAGGGATGAAATATAAATAGGGATGAAAAATAAAGTTGGAATAGGATTAGAATTGAACTGTTTTGTAGGCAGAGATGGCCAGGGTAGAGTTCACAATGGTTTGTTGGTTATTGTAGACATTTCCAGGCTCAGTAACTCATTTTTCACCAGATCTGCAGGCTGTCACCTCTTGTACATTGTGCAAACAGCTCTGCTTATTCCAAATTATGTTTCATGAATATCTTCTAAAATGTTGGCTGAAATTTTCAACATAGTCATGTATTAAGACTGCAGGTTGCTTTCTCTTTTTGCTTGTTTTGAGGCTTTAGTTTGTTCAATTTGTTTTATGTTTTGTTTATTTGGGTTTTCTTTTTTTAATTTTTTATTGTGGCCTCATGTTTACCTGATGTCTGTATGCTTCAGTTCTGTTTCCCAAGGGTAAAAGTGTGTAGCCTTTGAGCCCTCTGATAAAGCCACATTTTAGACACCCTACACAAACTTGTGTAAAGCCAAGTTCTTTTGGAACTCAGGTAAATAATATCAGGCTGTGGTTGCCACATTTTGTTACTGAATTGTGCATGCTCTGCTTTAGTCCAGGGTAGTCATTACCCCTGTATATTTTCTTTATAAATAAATAAGTGTACAGTAGCAATCCAGCTCCAAAGCACTGCAACTTTGTGAATTGCTTCATTAAAACCATCACCATATTGTTATTAATTCTCTCTACATGAAATATTTTAAAGAAAACTTCTTTTTTCCTAAGTTATGTATGGTTTATGTGCTTTGTAAGTAATATCTATCTGAGAAAAGCTCACATTTAGCTACTGGTTTGTGAGCAATATCTTGATTATTAGAGCTATTTTTGGATTAATTGTTAGAGCTATTAGATGGATTAGCTATTATTTAGATGGATTATTAGAGCTATTTTTGGATTAGAGCTTTTGGGATGAAATGCAGAGTTTCACATTTCCTCAGGGGTTTGGCCACTCCCACTAACCTTCACCAGCCTTTATTTTTAATTTAGGTGGATAATAAATGGATATATTTCAGATGTGGTTCTGGTAAAATGTCTTGCAAGATAAGACTGATGAAATCTGTGTTGATGTTTTCAAAGGAGTTTCACTATAAAAAGGACTTTAATTTGTATAAAAATTATCAAAACTACCAATGAGGACTTTCTCTACTAGTGTTGAACCTGTCAGCGCAAATAATAAACTAAATTAATGGATTTTTTTAAATAATAAACACTGTGCAGATCTGTCACCCAGCTGAGCTTGGCACCTTGGCTGGTCTTTATTTAGGCCTGAATCTTTTCTCTGGGTGGATGTACAGAATCTTCCTTATCCATCCCAAGTTTTAGCCATTCCTCCTATTTCTGGGAGGAAAATATCAGTTAATCTGTTGTATCTCGGGGCAGGGTTATGTTTTAAAGTGTTTGCAGTGTGATTTGCAGCTCATGGACCTCACCCTGGAAAAGGGACAGCTTGTGGTTCACTTGAAAAGGAAAATAAATTCCTCAGCACCAAAAGCTTCCATTGGAGAATGCACTTCCTTGTGAACCAATCAGTTCAATTCCACTTTTTCCCTTCAAATGTTTAAATTCTCTGTTCTCAATATTAAAAACGAGCATTGCAGCAAGCCCTTTGTTACTCCAGCTCAGGCCAACATAACACAGATATTTTAGAGAGAAGAGTTGCTTCAGGCTCAGGTGCTCAGCTCAATAAACTGGGAATTACTTGGCCTGGGTCACTTCCTTTGTGTCTCTCACAACTGAAATGTGAAGTGCCACAATTCCACAAAGATTTGGGATTACTGAGGTTCTGCACTTTGTGAAATTCGAGTTTTGTAGCTGTTCATGGGGCAGGCTTGAGGTTAACACAAGAATTCAGGAAGGAGAAGCTGCTGAGGGACATCAGGTTTGCAGTAAATGCTCCCACCTGTGTTTTAGGCTATTTTTGTCATTTTGTGAGGACTGTTGGAAATGCAGAGCTTGCCTTTTAATATCCATTCCTGAGTTACTCAACTGTTGGATCCTAATGGATCCAAAACCTTGTACTCACTCCTGCTAAGGGATTTTAATGTAACTAGAGTTTGAAATAGGTAAAAAATAGCAGTGTTCAAACCAAACCAATAAATTAAATCTGCTAGGACAGGCAGAAAACTGTAGGAAACCTATGAAAGAAAAGCACAAAATGTAAGGATTTGAATGCTCCTGATATTTTCTCTAAGGTGCTTCAATTATCTTGTAATAGAAATGACCACGGAAATCAATCCTGTGGGGAGACAGGGCAGTGCTGTGCTTTTTATAGCAAATTTGATATTTTACTAGAGTTTGAAATAGGTAAGAAATAGCAGTGTTCAAACCAATAAATTAAATCTGCTAGGACAGGCAGAAAACTGTAGGAAACCTATGAAAGAAAAGCACAAAATGTAAGGATTTGAATGCTCCTGATATTTTCTCTAAGGTGCTTCAATTATCTTGTAATAGAAATGACCACGGAAATCAATCCTGTGGGGAGACAGGGCAGTGCTGTGCTTTTTATAGCAAATTTGATATTTGCTAGACTTAATAAAGGAACCGGTTCCAAACTCTGGCCTTTTTAATGCTATTTGAGACACAGCACATCCGGGTTGGAATACGTGGCCTGTTCTGTCTCAGTAATAAACTGTTCTGAAGAGGGGAAAAATACCAGGAAATTCGATTGAAAAATGGTAGTTTTTAGTGATCAGAATGTAATTTACAACTTGGAAATGGATCAGGAGCTGGTGAGTTCCTGCTCTTACAATAGTTTGAGGTATTTAAAGTCCAGAATGAGGGATCAGTGAAATCAGGAATGGCCCTTGGAACACACAATCACTGCTGCACTGAAATAAAGCACTTTATAACTCACCACTGCCTTTAAAAATATTCCAAGCTGGAGCTGTGTGCTTTGGAGAAATTTCAGCTTCACAGCCAGTGTTAGGGACAAAAAACACACTCAGTGCTGGAATAACAGAGTTGTGGAGAACGAGTCAAGAGCAAAAATGTCCAAGATTTCTCTTTCTTGTTTGAACAGAGACTTCCCAATCCTTGAGCTCAGTTCAGAGGGGATTCCTTACAACAGGAATGAAATAAAATCTTTAAAGATGATGGTAGAGAGCTTCTTGGACAGAAAAAAAAATTAAAATCGGGGTGGATTAGTGTAATTCTGTCCAAGTCCAAATGTATAAATACACAGAAAGCATGGATATGTTAATAATATTGGGAATTAGAGTGATTTTTGCCTCCTTTTGGAACATGTTGCTACACCTTTTACTACACTTTTACCTTACTGTAAAGATTTCAGAAATCCCAAGAAATTTCAGTTATTCTGAATTTGCCAATTAAATTAAAGCAGTGCCAGGGTATTTTATGTTGTGTTTTGCTTCTATCACATCAGATTTCTGCTATGTGGAATTGATTGTTTGGTTGAGCAAGTCTGACCTGGGCATGTGTAAAATGCTGGCTTTGGTTAATAGGAAGGAGAAATAATTGGTGTTAGAATTAATTGGTGATTATTATAGATCAGATTCATATTTAATAATATTGTAATTTTTAATATTCCTCTATCCTTTAGTACATGGTTTTTGCTTAATCTTAATTGGTGATCAGATCAGATTCATATTTAATAATATTGTAATTTTTAATATTCCTCTATCCTTTAGTACATGGTTTTTGCTTAATGCTGCTGTGGTTATGTGGAAGAGAGTGGAAGTTTTTGTGTTTCAGGTGCTCGTGTTTAACACCGGCTCTGTTTGTGTTTGCTTGCAGGATCGCACGAGGACTTTTGACATGCACTCACTGGAGAACTCCCTAATTGACATAATGAGGGCTGAAAATGATTCACTGAAAGGTAAATTTAGACAGAGACTATTTCCTGCAGCAAATAACTGGGGAGAGGGGCTTACTGAAAAGAAGAGACTGCAGTTTTGGGTAGGAAAAGTGAATTTCCCTTGTGCACCTGATGGCTTTTTTTTGGCTGTGTGAATGAAGCTGTTTCAGCACAGGAGCACTGAGGGTGTCTGTGCTTGTCCAGAGCAGTGCAGAACACAAACACAGGCTGAGCTGTTGTGTTATTGGCCAGGGGTTTTGATCAACTTCAGCAATTCGTGCAGCTCAGCAAGAAGTAACTTTTTCCCTAATAGGGTTTTCTTGATGAAGTCATATTTTTTCTGTCTTGGGAAAGAATAAGGTTTATCCATGTCCTTTTGAGAAAAACAGAGTATTTTGTCTTTTTTTTTTACCTTTTTGGAACCATTGGGAAAGGAAAAGAGAGATTGAATTGGTTTGGGATTTATCTCTTTATCTTCCTTCTGCTTTTTTGGCAAAGGTAGTCGTGCTTTGGAAATACCTCAGCTTACAAAGTATTCAAAGTATTGTCTGCACATAATTTTGTCTGAATAAAAACTGCTTATGGTCAACAATTCAGAGCTGTAGTTTCATGTCCTGTAGGATGAGTAATCCATTGCAGTTCAGTGGTTACATGTATGAGTGGAGTAGTCAAATTCTCACACACACTTCTTATCTAACCACTCACTTTTGTTACCAGTCATGAGACCACTAAAAAAAAAAAAAAACAAACCTGCACTTGTGGTTTCTGCAAGTAAATTCCTTTTGATATCAAGGCTTGTGGTGGTAATCAAATCTGACTTGTTTTAATAGTGATTCTTGCTCAGAAGACCAACCTTTGATAAACTGGCAAGAACTTGTGTTTGTTGCCTTCTCTGTGGTCTGGAAATGCAACTCAAGTTTCCCATCCCCAGAGCTCTGCAGAAATTCAGTGTGGGGAGAAACACCACAAAATACTTCTCTGTTAAAATGACAGGGAGAGCCTGATGTGGATAAAAGTGATGCCAAATGAATTAAAACCCCAAAATACCTTCCCTCCTTATGCAGTGAGGACCAGGTTTTTATTAATGCCAAGTATTAACAGCTTTTATTTGGTTTATGTCCTGTCTGGCAACATCCTGTGTCCCCAGAATTGCATACAGAACCAAGAGTGAGGTGCTCTTCCTTGACTGAGCACCTGGGATTTGCCCCAAAACCTTCTATCCAGCTGCCAGGCACTCCCAAACCAGGTTACAGCTCTGAAATCTGGCCCAAGGTGATGTGGCCATGGGACAAATAAAATCTCCCTTTAAATCCGAATTTAACAATTCAGCTTCATATGTATTTATGGTCAGCTGCTAAGCAAGGGTACTTCTGAAAGTAGCTTGATGTTTAGTTTAACTGCTTTGAAAAGGTTCTTTGCAGTTGAAATATTTCTTTTTGAGTGCTTAGCATGTTTTAAGAGTGATGGAATAAGTATGTCAGCAAGGAATACAAATAGTTCTGACACACTTTAATTCCTGCTTTAGCCTGAGTGTTAATCCCCTCTACAAAAGTCATCTGTGGCTTCTCCAAATTCTGTGTGCCTTGTCTCACACTGATTGAGACACAGGGATGGCAGTCAGGTCCTGGGCTGGCAATTATTGCTTAGATTCCTGGTGAATTATTCTGTTTCCCAGTTAACAGTTATATAACTGTACAGAAAAAAGCCTCCAAGCCCAGATGAGACATTTAAGTGACTCTCCATGAAATACTTTGTTGTGAAGCCTCATTTCTCAAGGATCTCCTCAGCAAGAACATGAACTTTGCTTCCAGTGAAGTGTGCAGTGCCTGAATTTGGCTGTGCTGCTCTGGCACAGCACTCAGTGACTTAATTCCTGTCGGGTATTTAAGGAATGGATCTTTATTCAACCCAGCATCCGCCGGGCCGTGCTAACTGCAGAGATCATCCCTGCCTAGGGTGGGGTCTGCAAGGAGAGGAAATACCTTTAGTTAAACCAACTGATACAGCTGGAAAAAAACTGTAAACTGCTGGGACAAAACATTCCACACCAGGCCTGGAGTGGGGCTGGTGATCACGAGCCCTTTGTGTTTATTTTCCATCTGCTAACACAGATCCTGTCTCATGTTTTCTCTTTTCTTGCCCCATCTTTATTTAAACCTCGGATATAGAAATCTTTAAATAGGACAAATTATGGCTGTCAGCTCAAATCTTGTTTGCTGTTTCAAACACCTGCATTTAAATCAGCAGCTCCATAAGAAGTTTTTCAGTTTGCATTTTAAATGGGTTAATCAGTGCAAGCAGTGCTTTGAACTAAAGTTGGATGCTCTCAGAAAGGAAAAGCTTCTGGGTTTGAGACTTTAAAAATAGCCTGGGCAAGACAGTAATAAAACATACTGTGGAGAGCAAGCTCAGAACGGCATGGAAATAATTCAGATGATCTAATAGGTCTCACTGCTATCTTGTGAGAGGTTTAATTCTGCCTCAGCATGAGTTCAGTGTGTAACACTAACAGCACCTCCTTACATATTGTCATGGACTGCCAGAGAAAGAGGAACTGTGTAAAATACCCCTTCAAAACCACGGGGAGAATGGGCATGGTAACAGCCATCAGTCACAGTTTGGAACCTGCTGTCTCTGGGACATCAGTTCCATCTTTAAATTATATGTTCACAGCAGCAGGCTGGGAATTCTGTAATACAATCAGAAGTAGGAATTCTTCTAAATGTAACAAAGTCCATCCATAGTGTGTTCTTTGTGACTGAGGTGATTAAGCTGTGCTAGCCTTGGATTTGTTTAGGTCAGTAATAATTACATTCTTAGGTTGTCTTGCTGTATGAAATAAATAATATTTTCTGCATGAGGTTAAAAAGGTGAATCTTACAGTGATTCAGTACACTCAGTATTACCTTTTAATGCTTTGAATAGGCATTTTACCATTTTCGCTCTTTCTTTTAAGGTATATTTTTATCCCTGCTCAAATCCTCTTCCTTTGCTGAGCAGCTGCCATTTCAATATGTTATTTTTATCCAGCCCAGTGAGTGTGCTGCGTGCTGCACAGCCAATGTCAGCCTGCAGAAGCCTTTCCCTGGAGACTTAATTGCATCTTCTTTACAATGAGCTCAGCCTCCCTGAGCTGAGCCTGGGATCCAGAGCCTGATTTTTGAATCTGGGTCTTCCAGATGGCAATTTGAGCTTTACTGTAATAGTAGTAGATTGACTAAATATTTCCTTGTTAAGTGACACTGAAATGTCTTTAAATGCTTTGTGACTGGTTTCTACTGAAATATCCAATAGTTCAGTTCAGAATATCAGGTTGTTATTGCCTGGAAACGATGCAAGGTGGGATGGATGAAAGCAGCAGGCCAGGACATCTGCTTCCAACATTGCAGAGCACTCCTGTAAAATCTGGGTGTGAACAGCTCAGTGTCTGCAGGAATCCTGTGGCTGTGACAGTCTGAAAAACTGAACACGCTTCTGCACCAAAGGGAAGGAGCTGGGAGTGGAGCAAGGTTGAACTGCAGCCCTAAATTTTAATTTTGAAAAGCCAGAATGCTGCAAAGTTGCACCATTCAGGATTTCTCTGAGCAAGCAGAGAGACCAAGCTGTATTTTAAATCATCAGGGCCTTAATATTAACATGAAAAACCATGGCAAAATTGAAGAAAGTATGTAAACCTTATAAAATGTTCTTTGATGAAAGGGATCCAGATAGTTTTGAGAGCTTTTTTGAATATTGGATAAGAATCTGAACTGGATTTTTTTCCCCAAGTTGTATGGATTATGCAGCATATTAATATTCATGGAGTAGAATGGGACATTTGGGTTTCTGTGTGATCCAGAATATTATTGAGACCCTGCTGAGAATCAGTCCCAGTTCTCTTGAGGGAAGTTTAAGGTCCTCTACATATATGGACAGGACAAAATTTGACCTCTTTTAAAATGTAAAATAATAGATTTTGAGGTTTTCTACAGCTGCTGTGGTGGCTGCACCTCAGACTTTGGGGTTGATCTCCTTGCCCAGAACCTAAGAGTTCCTCATTTGCAATTTTTAAATTTATCCAGCTTCAAATAAAATGAACAAACCCTTTCTTTCAGGCTGTTCAGGTTTGCCTTCATTTTCTTTGGAAACTGTTGGTGAGTTACTGTGTGAATGTTTCATTCTCAGGATCTTCCTGAATTTTATCTCCTATGCCAGGAAAGGCTAATGGCATTTGCAGACCTGAGTGCCTATTAATTAAGAGGAAAAATAATTGGTTTACTATGTCACAATATTGCAGAACTGGGTTTAATAGCACTGAACCCCAGTTCATGCTGAGGGAGCTGGGATGGGGAAATTGTGGGAATTTTATTTGAAATCAACTGTTCCTATTCCTGTTGCAATCCACTGATTTCAGATGGGTTAAAGTAGAAATATTACAACTTCTGCTATTCTAGATTCTGAAATATTATCAAGAAGGTCCCGCTTTCTCTCCAAATGCAGTTAATATCCAACATTTGGGGGCAATACTCAATATTTTAATTTTTTTAATTAAGCAAAGTGTTTGTTGAATTTTCCCTGCCTTTCCAATATTAGGAATTTATCCCAGCTTTTGTTTAGAAACAGCCAACAGTCTTGTAAGAGAATGAAATCACCTGGGCAACAGGAAGGGACTAAAATCTTCTATTAATAAACACTGAGATCAGATTCACAGACTGGATTTGAACCTGCCACAGAAGTAATGGATACAAACCATACATAATGTATGATTTTACACTCATTACCTCCTAAACTTCCAGTCATTTAAATGGACATTTGGGTTTGTGGCTTCAATGAAGTAGTTCAGAAGAGATGCTGGATTTGAAATTATGGAGAGGATTAGAAATGGTGAGAATTAGAAAGGTAAAAGTGGACTGGAAAGAAAAATATCATGTCTGAAACTTGCAAAAAAAAGGGGGGAAAAAGAAAAAAGAGGAATCAGCCTTAGGTAGTACACAGGGAGGAAAGATCTCCAGTGAGGAGAGACTCCAGGAGCTGGGCCTGGTCAGTCTGGAGAAGGGAAGACTGAGAGGGGATCCCATTAATTCCCAGAAATATCTCCAGGGGGTGTCAGGGGATGGGGCCAGACAATAATTCCTGAGCAGCTGAACCTTTCTGACAATACCTGTGTGTTATAGAAATGCTGGTTTTGACAAGGCACATATCAAACAACCATCAAACAACTCTGGTTTTACTTCACCCCTGAAGGATTTTGAGGTGGGGAACCTTGATTTACTCTGTCCAAAACGGAGCCATTTAGTGCTGAGCCACAGGGTACTGATGGAACCACCCTTTGAGACCAGGAAATTCCTTTTTCTGCCACCTCAGAGCAGTACAAAAATCGCAGGGTTTTCTGATCTTAATCCAATTTGGGCATCAGTGTGAGGATTCCTGTGCAATTCACTGGAGCAGACCTGTGTTTTTGTGTGCAATCGTTTCTCCCAGGCCCCTTGCCATGCTGTCCCATCTCCAGAGCCTGCATGGAAAATTAAATGCCTCTCATACTTCTCAGACAAGATATTTCCTTGGAATGTATGTGCTGTAAATGATGTGGCAGGCAGAGCTCTTTAAAACACGGCAAAACACTGAAATAGTGCTGAATATTTTCATGTCTACCTCGGTGATTTGATCTTCAGAAGTGGTACAGCCAACAAAATCGTTCTGAATGCCGTGACAGCAGCCTTGCTAATCTGATTAAAACCTTTCTAAGGTTTTCTTGCTTCCTTTTTTATATCTGTGGCCTCGTGAAATTAATTCCATCCCTTTTTTTTAAGAAGTGTGTTTAATCTTCTGCTTTGTTTAATGTCACTGTCCACCAAGTAGGTTTTGGTTTGGGTTTGGGTGGTTTTTTTTCTTTTCTGAATTCTTGCTTTGATAATCTCTGACCATTCTGGATCATCTTCAAAGCTGCCTTTAATTTGGAGCTTTATTTCATGAGTGGTGTCTGTTCCTTGTTTTAGAAGACACTGAACTCTCCTGCCTCCCTGCCCAAACTGCTCAAACTACCTGTCTTTTTGCTTTTTGCTCACTTTGTTCACTTTTTGCCTTGATGTTGAATCGTTTGAGTCTTTTGTTAGCCACGTTTTGCATGATCTCTGCTGTCATGTTTGTGAGCCTTGAAAGGGCATGAAAGAAGCAGGAAGAAAAGCCTGAAGTGTTTTTTTTCAAAGTGGAGTTAAAGAAGAAATGGGTGTAATGAGAAAGGGAATGAGTTTTGAGCAAAACTAAGGAGGTGAGTGCTGAGGTGTGAGTGTACAAGGGAAAAATTGGGTCCTTAAGAAAGTCATAACTTCTTTAGTCGTGGGCAGTCATTGCTTATACCCAAGAGTGGCTAAAATCTGAATTTTGCATCAATTATTTAAGTTACTTCAAGAAAGAATCACGATGCATATAGAATTGTTCTATCGAGTACCCACTTATTTTAATCCAGCATTAGCTAGAACGATAACAGCTATTGCTGAGGCAAATTTGAAAACACATTTTACAGTAGATTTACCCATCCTTGGCTTAATGCTTTGTGTGTTGGAATGCAGACTGGTCAGCTGTGAGGGCAGGTTTTTTCCACTCCAGTGTTGATGGTTGGGCTGCCAGGTGAGTGGAGCAGTGACGTGCTGCCTCCAGATAGGCACATGTCAAATGAGGTGCAGGGAGTGGGATTTCAGCTTTACTCAGAAATCCCATTAGCAGGAATCCCAGCTCAGCACTCAGATTGGGTGTGAGAAAAGGATAAATGTTGTGCATGGAATGTGGGGATACTTATATAAATATGTACTTATATAAATCCTGCTGGTGCCTGGTTCTGTGCAGCACTTCTGAATCCAGGCAGGGGAAATGGGGATTCTTTTAAAATAATGTTTTCATTTTCTCTTCCCATTTGGATTGAGTGTGGGGAAGTGTGTAGCACAGTTTAGTTAGATGTTACTGGAAAATGAGTGTCCTACCTGTGCTCTTCACTGGAAAAATGAGAAATGGGGAAATGTTCCAGTGCAGGGACTTGAGTGTGCTTCATCACAGAACCATGGAATGGGTTGGGTTGGGAGGGACCTCAAAGCCCATCCAGTGCCACCCCTGCCGTGGCAGGGACACCTCCCACTGTCCCAGGTGCTCCCAGCCCCATCCAGCCTGGCCTTGGGCACTGCCAGGGATCCAGGGGCAGCCACAGCTGCTCTGGGCACCCTGTGCCAGGGCCTGCCCACCCTCACAGAGAACAATTCCTTCCCAAAATCCCATCTGACCCTGCCCTCTGGCAGTGGGAAAACATTCCTCCTTGTCCTGGAGCTCCATCCCTTGGAAATTGTCCCTCTCCTTGTTTCTTGTTGGCTTCTTCAGGCACAGTTAGGTAACCCCAAATCCTTCCCTTCTCCAGGCTGAACAATCCCACTTTTCCCAGCCTTTCCTCATGGGTTGCTGTTGACTTGCTTGTGTTCCTGTTCCCTTCTTGTTTGGGAGTGAATTAAGAGGATGGTTAAAAAAGGAACCAAGGCCTCGTGTTGCATTCCAGGCTGTCTTGTGATCATTCCTTCCACAGACAAAAATAAGTTGCTTTGAACCTATTATTGTACTTAAGGAACTGCAGGTTTAGATCTTGCAGTGTAAATCCAGTTCTTGCAAGTCATAGGCAGGTGATCCAGGAAAAAGCCTGGACAGAATTCCTGGTGCAGGAATTGCTGCTGGGGTGGACAGATACCAGAGCTCCTGGGGGGAAATGCTGCATATAAAGAGGCCAGGAGCACAGTGATACAAACCATGACAGCAGAGATTTGGGAAGGTTTTACACCTTCTCATAAGTTGTTCAATAAATTGTCTACCAGGTTCAATAAATTGTTCTTGTCACTTACAAGATAAATTTTATCTAGCAATTTTTAGCATATGACATCCCATTCCTCCCTTCCCTCCTGTCAGAAATTCTGTCATTAATGAAGTTACCACGTTTGAAGTAGTTTTGTAAGGGCTTAGAAGCTGATTCCTCTAATGCTTTTCCTTCTCCCAGCTGCAAATTCTGCCTTTCATTTCTTATTTTTCAAGTGAATACAGTAATACTTGAAGTGTTCAAAAGATAAATGCTGCCAATTATTCCATATCATAAACTGGAAGATGTATTGAGGCAAAAGATGGGATGTTTTTATAACTTGGTGTCTATTCTCCAGCAGTCATACATGAATATAAAATAAAGCTCAGTGCCATGAGCAGCAGGGTGCCTGCTATCCTGAAATACAGTATAATTCCAACTAAGATCCAGTCTCAAGCTGCTGGTTGTGCTCCATGATTTGCTCCTCTCCTTTTGGTTTCTTATCTCACACCCTGTGGGGGATCCTGGAGAAGAGTTGTAATCAAATACACACAATATTTAAAGCTCCCACTTAAATTGATTTGCAGTATCCCACTGGAATATAATTGGAATTAAGGAACAAATATTGATCCCTGGTAGACAAAGCTGGAGCTGTGTCTAGGATTTGTAGCAGGTTGGTTTAGGAAATTTCTCTGTGTTCTGCTGTTTGATAGCAAAGAAACTTCAAAGTTATCTTTGAAGCTTCTGTAGTTTTGAGATGAAGGAGACTGAATTGGGTTTGTCACATTTCAGGAGTAGTTAAGTGCTTGTGGAAATGGAGGAAAATCCTGTCTGGAGGTTCCTTCAGCCCAGGGACCCTGTTGGTGTGACACAGCAGCAGAGCAGTGACACTGAGTTAACCTTTTTTATCCCCCTTCCCCTTCACCCTTAGGCTTGAACTGTGGAGTGCCCATCCCTGGAGGGCTCCAAGGAAGGCCTGGACATGGCACTCAGTGCTCTGGCCTGGTTGACAAAATTGGGATCAGTCACAGCTTGTACTCAGTGGCCTTGGAGGCCTTTTCCAACCCAAATGATTCTGGGATTCCGTAATTCCTGGAAGCATGGCCAGGGCTTTTTGGCTCAGTTGCCCAGTCCAGGAGTTACCTCGAGCTCCTGGCAGAGGTGGGTTTGGAGCTGGAGTGGCAGAGCTGAAGCAGGATGTTCCCTCCTGTCCCTGCAGCCTGGGAATCAGGGAATGCCAGGGGCTGGAAGGGACCTCTGGAGATCATCCCGGGCTCACCTGGGGCAGGTGACACAGGGACACATCCAGGTGGCTTTGGGAAGTCTCCAGAGAGGGAGAAGAGCGTGGGGACTCCTTCCCAAGGGTAATTCTTTCCTGGCTGTGACTGCCCCATCTCTCAGTGGGGCAGATTTTCTTCAGGCAGATTAAAGCCATAAAAACTTGCAGCTCATGGCACAAGCCTTGGAAACAGTCACTTTCCTTTCAGTGTTCTCAGCCTCTCTCCAGCCCTGCTTATTTGATGTAGAAAGTTGTCAACACTCCCTGTTTGCAGCTATTATGCTGAGAATCTGCTTTCTGCCACTCACTCGGGTTCTACCTTTCTACCATGTGAACCCAATTAATTCAACATAATCACAGGTAAAACAGTGTTACTTACCAAAGGATTTTGCAGGATCATTCTCCACAGGGTTCCTGAAGGAAAGAAACCTGTTTACTTTTTGTCTGTCAGTTGTTTTGTGACAGTGACCTGGAATTGAAAATTAAAAATTCTAGTCAGACCTGTACTTGAGTGCTATGCAATAACAAAAACTTCATTTTGTTCCTGTTCTTGACAGAAGGAATGGTAAATACTTGTCTTCAGGCATCTGGCTTTACTTGAAATAAAGCATAATATTTGCATCTACAATAGTACTCCTGTTTTTCAGCATTTGTTTGGACATTTTGGACATAAGGTAGAGCTGTATTTAACAACATGTTTTTTTTAAAATCTCTTTTTACATTGTGTTTCTTTAAAAGTAAATTAGGAGGAAAAGTACAAGTTTTGGCAACTCTGCTGCTTAATTTTGCAGAATCAGTAATTCCAAAGGTGCTAATCCTTGGTTTTACTGTGCAGCAAAATTTAGGCTTCTTTGCTGGTTTCATGCTGACTTTGACATTGCTGAAAGTGTGTCAAATATACATTCTTCAGATGTACATACAGAGCTGCTTAATTTTTTTATGCCTGTTTTAAGATTATTGGAATAGTTTTCACTCTTTGAAGTTTGGTAGCATTTGAAATCCACAAAGGGAATCTCTCATATTCCCTTTTAGTGGCTTGGTTTGGAAAACCATTTTTAGGACAGGGATCTCATCTGACAATGTCAGAGATGGCTGGGACTGTAAAATGCAAAGTTCTGACATGGAATACATTCAGTGTCAGTGCAGATGTGTTGGCATTTTGTTCAGTTTATTCTGTAGTGAGAGCATTTCTCCTGGATCAGGTGTCCTGGGCTGCTGCCATGGATGGGCTGCTGTTCCACAGTCAGCATGCAGTAATTCCACATCATGTGCTTGGAATAATTTGCCTGGAATGAGATTAAGTGCCTGAGCTGGGCAACATTTCTGCACACATCAAAAGTCTCAGTTAACACTCATGGAACTGGTGACTGATCCTTTTGTGTTTTAGAACTGAAATCAAGGAATGCATAAAAAACAGCACTTTTTTTTTTTTTTTTTTTGCCTGCCTTAGAACCTCAATCACAGAGTGGTTTGGGGTGGAAGGGACTTTAAAGGTAATTTAGTTTCATCCCCCTGCCATGGCAGGGACACCTTCCACTACCCCAGGGTGCTCCAACCCTGTCCAACCTGGCCCTGGGCACTTCCAGAGATGGGGCAGCCTCAGCTTCTCTGTGCCAGGGCCTCCCCACCCTCACAGGGAAGAATTTCTTCCCAAAATCTAATCTAAAGCTTCTCTCTGTCAGTTTGAGGCCATTCCCCCTTGTCCCAGTTGAGGACAAACACAACTTTTCATGACGTTACCTGCTTTCAAGCTGAAAATGTCATCTAAGAATTAAATTGTAAGGCCCTATTAAATGGAAGGAAATATTTGTGTGTAATACATGCAGGTAGATGAAATTTTCTATGTTCTGATTTAACAAAGTGTGTACAGCTCTCTGCAAAATCTCTGCTCGGGTCTCTAAATTTAATAGAGCTAATTTAACCAAATATGCATTAAATAGAGATGTTCTTTAGAATTTTCTTAATTTTCTTCCCTTGGTTTGGTTAAGGAGATATTTAATTTGTTCCCTGGTGAAACAGGGCTTGAGGTGACCTTACAGAACCTCTTGTGAAACATCTCTTACCTGTGGCAAACATGTGATCCATGTGAAACGTTGTGAAATACAAAGTGATGATAAAATCTCACTCTGGAGTAAGAACCAGCCCTGCCTGCCCTCAGAGAGTACTGGGGGAAAAAGGCAGTTAAATATTAGAGTTCATGTTTGTAATGGCCTTGTGCACAGCATTGGCAATCTTGATATAATTGCAAAGCACAGTTGAGTGTAAAAAAATAGGAAAAAAGCTCTGCTGGTATAATGGCTAAAGCAGATTGTGCTGCAGTTATTTTTCTGTCATTTAAAAGTAAAATTCAGGCAAATCAAAATGTTTTCTCTGGTAGACTCAAGGATATCCAGCTCACTTTTAAAATAATCCTGTGGAACTTTGATACTTCTGTTTCTGTAAGTTAAGTCCCAAGGGAAACAAAAGACAAACCTGGCTCCAAATCACCTTCCCAGTTTCAGTAAAAGCCTGAAACTCTCTGATATTGGTCATATTTACTTTCCAACATAAACAACTGCTCACCAATGTCAGGAACATTGGAATAGAGTAATAGAGAAAACCTTATTATACCCCTTAAAAAAAGAAAAAGGAAAATCTGCCCTCTGGCACTTTTCTCCATTTGTGTAATATTTAACAAACAGTTGCTGAGGGTATAAATACAAAATACACCTGGAATCAGCCAGAACCAGGTGCCCAACCCGGGCACACTTTGTGCAGCACAGACTTGGAGCAGGGTTGGGGTTTGAGTGATTTAGGATCCCTGCAGCATTTTTCAGGGTTTTTCAGCAGAGTGTGTTTGTGGGGTTATACCCAATGTGCTGACAGGTTTTGTGGTGCTTCTTCCTCTAGAGGGAAAAGAGCTCAGCACATTTAATTGGAGGTATCAACACAAAATATATGAATTTTTAAGAAAGAAAGGAGAAAGGGAAGCGGCCAGGAGCCTATTAAGTGTCTCAAATGAGGAGAAGACAAAAAAAAAATCTGAGTGGGTTGATTATTCCTGATGTTCTTTAAAATAAAAGTAAAAGCAGCAGATTTTTGCAAAAGATTATTGACTTTCTCTATGGTTTTATTTCCAACACAGAAATAAAGGGAGGGCTGAGCAAAATAATTGAAGCAGCTGCTAATAGCATTTTAAATTTCAGGCTGATTTTATTGGCAAAACGTCTCTGCATTGGTTACTAATGAGCAGTTGAACCAGTTGCATGAACACTTTGTATTTTTTAGGTTTTGTAGCAAAATTTTGCTCAGATATCTCACGAGATAAATAAATCTTGGGCCCTCTATGCAATTATCTGAAGCACTGAAGAAATGGGGAAGGGAAAACCGGCTTTGAGGAATCCAAACCAAGGCTGCAGTTGTCTCATTTCTCAGCAAAGGATGAGCAAGTGTTGTGATCTACAAATTAAACCTTTTCCTGTGCTCGGTGGCAGTTTAAGGATTCATTTGTGCAGCAGCTTAGCTGGGTACTCGTGTAGCAAAGCCTTCTCTTAATCTGAATTTCTGAGAGCCAGAAGGGGGGACTCAGCTGCCTTCCTGGCCTGCCAAGAGAGCATTCCTTGCCTCAATGCTGTTTGTATTTCACAGAGTTTCACATTGTGTGAAATTAATGGCGTGTGATGAACCCTGTATGCAGGGAGCAGAGAAAGTTTGTATCTGTGCTGTGCTGGGCCAGTTTATAAACTGTGGCTCCTGAGAAATGTTTTGAAATGTCAGATGTTGGTATTTTGTGGCTTAGATGTGAAGCAAACGCTGAAAACAAGAGGCGAATTAAGAAGAGGAAGAGGAAAAAATTATAGTATTTGGTTCTCCAAACCTAGTATTTGGCCCTGGAAATAATTCCTAGCTGGTGGCTAAGGTTTTTTGGGGTGTTTTTTGTCCTGGTAAAGGAGAAAAGTCCTGTCTGGAGTGCCTCAGGTGGGGAAGCTGTGAGGAGTCCCCTGGCCTGAGCTGTGGTCTCACATCCACGGAGCAATCGTGTCTGGGTGCTGCTGCCAGCAGTGAGTGTACAGAGAGCAGGAGGCTGTGTGGTTTTGTCAGTAATTCAGAAACCACAAGCAGGATTTTTCTGGCTTTATAGGCAGAGCTGGTTTTGACAGTGCTTGATGTGCTCCGAAACGTGCAAAGGCTGCTGGGCTCAGGCAGGGACACAGCAAGATTGCTGATGCTCTGTCATTTCCTTCCATTTCTTCTTTGAGGACTGTATCAGCCTCCTGCGTTTCAAAATTCAAATTTAACATGGAAAAATTGTACTTATAAAGGCCCTCAGCACTTAAGATTCTCCCATAAAGCCTCAAGAATATTCTCCAGTCTGAAGACCAGGACTTTGTTAATTTGTGTTCTTGGTGTTAATTGTGAGTCTCTACCAGACGAGTGAAATGATCTTATGGATGTTAAATAATCATGAAATAAATTGGATTGATACAATTTTTATTTGGAAAGAGGAAATGACTCCTGTATTGTTGTGGTTTACAAATATTTAAATGCTTAAACTAATTGCCGGCCTCAATTTTGAATGGGGAAGCAAAATCAAACACATGATGTGCTCAGAGTTTCTCACAGCACTTGCCAGGAAGAATCCAAGTTTTGAAAACAGTTGGCCTGCTTTCAGAAAGAGATTTTAATGAGATTAAAAGAGAAAGAATGTGCAAGTTTGATTAGAAAGTTTGGCCGTGCTCTGACAATGGGTTCTTGCAAGCCAGCACAGCAAATGCTGTTGTTTGTAGGGCTAGAATTGATTTGTTCTGAAACATGAAAGGTAGGAATGAGTGGGTAACAAATTATTCCAGCACAGTGTCCTTGGTTAGTGTGAGAGAATCCATCCCGCTGGACACACTGCTGAGTCTAGAAGGCAACTTCAGTGGCCCAATTGTCTCCTTGATTTTCAGTTTTTCAGCTGGTTATTTGCCAGTCAGAATTGAACCAAGGATTTTATGGGTTGTACAAATAAACCTGATTTCAAACCAGAAAGTATCACACCAGTCTTTCCCTTTCCTTGTGTCAGGGCTTCTCCTCCAGCTGGGGTGGAGAGCAGTGTTGGAATATTCTGGAGCTTGGCAAGGCAGGGAGAGCCTGGTGCATGAGGAAAGATCCATTTGCCTATAGGCACACCCCCAGGAATAGCTCAAATAAATAAATAAATGTGCAAATTTGGGGCTGAAATCGCTTCCAAAAGTCTCTTGGATTATCCACATCCACTTGGTCAGGCTCCTGTCACCGTGGTTTATCAGTAAGTAACAGAGCTGGGCTGAGGAGTCCATGGGGGGTGGGAGGGGCAGCTTGTGAACACTTCTTTTAAATGACCTGGATCTGCAAAGGCTTGAGAATCACTGAGTCAGTATAAAGGCAATAAAACGAGGTCTTTTGGTCCTTATAACAATGATTGAAAGGCTGTTTTCTTTCTCATTTAACATGCAGCAAGGACATATGGGAGAAGGCGAGGTAACAATATTCCTCTTTAATTTTCTAATGTTGACAATGTCTCATGGGAGAAATAACATTCAGTTTTTACTAGAGGGCAAAGTCCAAACTTTAAGCTTATAAGGGAGCAGTTTCACATACATTTACATAGTCTGCATGCCATAAATGAGCATTTTAAGTGGATTAGGGAGTACCTGAGGCTGAAATGATCGCAGTGGACATCACCTGGATGGTTTGTGACCCTGGGGGGCTGTGTTTGTGTGTGTGTTTGTGTGTGTGTGTTATGAATGCCAGTGCTGGAGGAGTTTATTTTGGGAATTTTGGGTGCTGATGGAGCATCAATACAGTGAGTGTCCGAGCTGCTGGGTTCAGTGTGTGTGTGGAGTTCTCCAGCAGCAGCTGAGGAGCCTGGAAAGGGGAGTTAGGTTTGGGAATTGCTCCCTCCCAACGATACCTGCAGTACTGGGTCTTAGGAGATGAAACAAATCACAAGTGCAGCAGTTCCTTAGGGGAAAACCAGGTTGAAGTCAATATTACAATATTTTTATCATAGTAGGATTGAGGTTTGCCCAGCTATAGAGAGAGGCCTGATTATACTTGACTGTTATTTTTATTAAAGGTGTGTAAAAGATTCTTGAAATTTCAAATAAGGCAACCTGACCGAGCCTTCAATTTTTTATTCATAGAAATTCTATGGACTGTGGATTTTACTGCTTTTATTTTTTCCTTTCAGCTTCTTAGCTGTTTGATTTTTGTCACAGAGAGTATCTGTATCTTGGTCAGATTTTCTGTTTTCAAGATGTTTTCCTTTTTAAAACCATTTTCTTTCAAGGGGAGGAAGCAAAACCAGGATAAATTAACCTCACCAGTACATTTCTGTGGTAGACTGGGATGAATCCTGAAAAAACAGACACAGTGTATCACATCATAGACAAAAGGAAATGTATCCTAGAACTTGCAGCACGCCTCATTACTTACTCTCCCTATTTATATTTATTCCTAAAATGCTCCTTAAATGAATAGAAGTCTCAGTTTGCTGTGTAGCTGTTGAATATTGGAATTAAAGAGGGAATTCATGGCAGAGAACAGCTCCTGTGCTCTATTTATGATATTATACAGTGGCATTTATAACAAAGAACCTTATTTAAAAGAAATATTATTAAGGAAATCTATGATAAAGGATTGTCACAGAAAGATGCTGGACTGCGAGGGGAACATTTCTCATTTTACATTTTGTCTTAGAGTGAGGCCATTAACAAAACTCTGTTGTAACACTGAAGTAAAGTTGTAGGGGGGACAAAATTTCCAGTCTGCAGTAAATGACAGTGTAATGTTTTCCTCAGGTTATTTTTGTTATTTACTAGTGGGTGGTTTATGATATGTTTTGATATCAGGTAATTTAAATGTGTAATATATTTAACTGGTAGAATTCTTGTTTTCCCATTTTCACCTTGAAATTTTATCTATTCCCTGCAAGAAGCTGTTCACTGGAAAATGGAATAGATGGCTTGATATTGTGAAAGCCCCAGAAACCAAATTGGCTGTTCCCTTCCCTTTTAATACTTTTTAAAAGAAACCTCATTGGAAACACAAAATATTATGGAGAGCAGTCAGCTCGAGCACCCGTTAGAAATCCTGGTTTGTATGAGGAAGAACCTTTCCTCTGAAATGAAGCATTTGAGCTGCTGGATGATGCTGGAAACTGAAAGGGTGCAATGAAATCGAGAACATAACTGCTCATTCAGAGGGCAAATCACTCCCAGTTCTGCTGATGCAGCAACGGGTGCATTTTCCCCAATTATTCCAACAGTGTGCGCTTTGTTCTGTTAGTATGGTTTTTTTCCCCTGTTTTTCTTTTTTTCCAACCCTCTCTTCAGGTCAGTCCTCGCTGTTCCCGATGGAGGATGGGTTCCTGGACGATGGGCGCGGGGATCAGAGCCTGCACAGCGGGTTGGGGTCTCCCCACTGCTTCTCCCACCAGAACGGGGAGCGCGTGGAACGCTACTCCCGCAAGGTCTTTGTGGGAGGGCTGCCTCCGGACATCGATGAAGGTAAAATCCCCAGCCAGGGCAGAGCCTTTTGTCTGCCAGCTCAGGGATGGGTGTTCTCTACAAGCTTTGATATGGAAATGGATCTTTCTTGTGAGTTTAGGCCCTGGTGTTGTTCTGCCACTGAAGAACAAAATCACATTGTCATGATTCAACTGACTTCAGCAGGATAAAAAAGTACATAAGTGCAGAATTAAACAAGCCAATATCACCTGTGGAAACTCATAAATCCATTGCAATCATTGTACAGGCCCCAGAAGTCAGCAGCAGGAAAAGCTGCTCCTAGTTTTGTAAGGTGTGTGTGGAGTAGCAAGTCTTAGCTCTGGGTTTGGTCACTCCTGTGTAGCTGAGGTTGTTTCCAGCAATGATTTTTGTCCTGTGGTAGCTCCTGACCTGTGAATGGTGAGAACCCAGGCAGGAATGAATCTGTGCAGGGCATCCTGAGGCACCAGAGGTTTGTGGTGGTCCATCACACAAATACACGTGGCAGAATACTACAGTCGTTGTTAAAATAAAATTTAACAGTCAGGTACAGGTGTTCTCAGGCTTTGTTTCACCAGAGCTCTGTTCTGTCTGTATGAGCCTGCTGGGATAGTGGTTAGAAGAAATGCAACAATAAAGCTGAAAAGTTTTTTTCTTAATCACAGAATTGTTTTAATCCCCACTCTTTTTTTGT
This sequence comes from Onychostruthus taczanowskii, assembly GCF_017590055.1. NCBI lineage: Eukaryota > Metazoa > Chordata > Aves > Passeriformes > Passeridae > Onychostruthus > Onychostruthus taczanowskii. The sequence goes on from NW_024498573.1 coordinate 2,666,748, forward strand.
GTCAGAGCTTGTAATGCACTGCAGTGACATAGTAACCTGAATTTCATGTCACCTGAGGGCAGTTGATTATTATAACAGTATAGATGCAGTGGCTCAGCTCCTGAGAATTAGTGGGTTATGAGCTTTTATTTATAAGTAGAAAGGAAAGTTTGAGCTTTGGCCTGTCTTGTTTTATAAGGAGTGTTCTGCCTTGTCACAAAGATCCCCCATCAGCTGCTGAGCGCTGCTGTGAGCTGCTGAAGCTGGAGGGTCACAGAATGTTTGTTTATAGGATGAAGCTGCCTGAAATCAGTGTCTTTCAATGCCTTAAGTTCAGTTTATTTTAATGCCTTTTCCCTTCTCTCCTGTTCCAGATGAGATCACTGCAAGTTTTCGGCGCTTTGGACCTTTGATTGTAGACTGGCCACACAAGGCAGAGAGCAAATCTTATTTTCCTCCTAAAGGTAAATACTGCAAACCAATAAGATGAGCATGTTAGAATAATTTTTTGTGACAAAGCACAAGATTGGTCTGGCAGTGACATAGTGTTTAGGGGGAAAAAAAGAATTTCATCCTTGGGATTGTTCTAAACTGGTGAAGTTTCAAATATGGCTTTGCAGTTATTATTCACTAAAAGAATTCTTCCTTAACTTCCTGTTTTTACTTTATTCCATTTTCCCTCTTTCCCCTGTTGTTGTACATGTAGTAAGAGCTTTTTAAAGGCACTAAATGCCTTCCACAGCAGCTGGGAAGGATTTTTCCCTTAGAAGAACAACCAGAGCACTTGTGGGTTGGAAATGTGTGCTGAGAGCACCTTAAATCTTTTCCCTTCTTGTGTGGCAGCATGATGTCAAACCCAATTCCGAGTTAAATTCTGATCCTATAGACAAACAGACAGCAGCAGTGATGTTTGTGTTTTCCCTTGGCCAGGATATGCATTTTTGCTGTTCCAAGATGAAAGCTCTGTGCAGGCACTGATTGATGCATGCATTGAAGAAGATGGAAAGCTCTATCTCTGTGTTTCCAGCCCCACTATCAAAGACAAACCGGTAGGTGGAATTGTCAGACCCTGCACAATTCCTGAGTGATAATCACAAATTGGGCTCTTCAAATGCAGTTTTTTCTGTCTTCAGAATGTTAATGTTAAAATTTCTTTAAGGTGTCAAATTAAGAAAAGACCAACTTACTACTTTTGAACTAGACATAAGAAAGTTTTTTAGTCTAGTTACCATGCTTATTTTTATCAGAAAAAGATGTATTTCCAGACAGGTATTTTATGCTTGCTAATGATGAACATGTAGAATTCATATTGTTTGAGTCTTATATGTAACAGATAAATCCTAAAAAAAATACCATGGCATTGAACTGTAAATTATTCATATACAAATGGTTGGGGGGCTGACACAAGTCTGTCAATGGTTGGGGAGAATTCTGCTCTAGTCCTGTGCTTCAAATTTTGGCCAGCTGTAACCAAATACAAAGCAGCACAGGAGCTGAACAGGCATCTTTGAGCCTGCTGCACTGAGATAAGGCTGGGACAACAGGAGCAGTGCAGATCTGTGTGACAGGGGGGTTGTACAGCACAGCTCAGTCATGATTAAGTAAATGTGTGAGCAGAGGGTGAGGGCTTTTTTCCCCAGAAATTTGGGTAACAAGGAAGTGATGAAATTTAGCATCCTCAAATGGTCTGTCTTAAGAGAACTCGTTACCATTTCATTTTGAGAAACGATTGCTGAACAAGTAGAGTTTAGAAAGCACAGCTGTTTAAGGAAGTTTTCTTCTCTGTAGGACGCTGTTGTAATTTATATTACTGAGACACTTTGAATTGTGAATGGTTAAAAAAACCAGGCTTTTTGTCCATAGGTTCAGATCCGGCCTTGGAACCTTAGTGATAGTGATTTTGTTATGGATGGTTCCCAGCCTCTTGACCCAAGAAAAACCATTTTTGTTGGTGGTGTTCCTCGGCCTTTACGAGCAGGTACACACTGCAGCGCTGGGCATGTTGGATGTGCAGCCTGGTTTGGGGAGCACTGGGGGAAGCGAGCCTGGCAGCGAGGGAAATCTTGAGCGTGGTGACACAGTGGGGGACACGAGCCATCCTGAGGTGGTGCTTTGAGAGAAACAAGCGAGCCTAGAGCCCTGTTTGGTTTTGCTTTGTGCTGCAGTGGAGCTGGCGATGATCATGGACCGGCTCTACGGAGGGGTTTGCTACGCCGGCATCGACACCGACCCCGAGCTGAAGTACCCCAAGGGAGCTGGGCGGGTGGCATTTTCCAACCAACAGAGCTACATTGCTGCTATCAGCGCCCGCTTCGTCCAGCTGCAGCACGGAGAGATTGATAAACGGGTAAGGCCTGCTCCCCCCTGCTCCTCTGCAGACGGCCTCCCTGCCTCAGAGGTGTGCTTGCAGTGTTACAGCAGGTTAATCCCGTTTTTAGTGCTGCTTAGATGCAGCACGGGGTGAAAGCGGAGTGGTGGGGAGCTGGTGGTGCTGGCACGTGGGAGGTGACTGTGAAAAAGAGTTTCACGAGTTGCTGAGTGTGGTGGGAAGTGTGGCAGCTGCCTTGGCCTTTTCTAAGAATATTGTGCTCCTCAGATGCTCCCACTGCAAGGATTTGTGGTGGTTGGGAGATGCAGGGAGGGAGGTGCCTGCCAAGGATGGGGCAGCTCTTATTCCTGCTCTGCCTCCTTTGGGAGAAGAGGCAGAACCACCCCAATGTGTGCTGGGTGTCCAGGAGCATCCTGGTAATGCCTTGTAAGCTTGTTACTGTGCCCTGCAGCCACCCTCCACAGCCTGTGCAAAGGCTGTGCTTGCTTATTTCATTCCTTTATTATTGTATTCCTTATTATTTTAAATTAGAGAAATATGCCAAATGGATCAGCACTTTGCTTTCTGCCCTCTTCATCTCTCTAAAATGTAACTGCCAGTTACAGTGATATTCAGACCACAGTTTTGGGAAACTCAGATGCTCACATCTCCTCTTGTAATTCATCCTTTGTCTCTGGATTTTTCCTACATGACTGTCACTGCTGATCTTAATTTTAAAGTTAATACAGTGGAAAACCTCCAAACTTGGCTGATTAGCCCATTATCTTTTCACTTCTGCTCTGGCTATAAAGCAGAAGAATTGTAACAACAATTTGACTGTGGGCCTGTGAATTGGAATGTCTTTGTTCTAATCATGGCTCTGAAAATAAGTTCTGTACAGCTTTGAACAAATAATTTGGGCTGCCCTTGTGCAACTTGTGCTTGCATAAGCAGACACTTGGGTGAATAGGTCCATTGAAGCTGGTGGGACTACAAATTTAAGTAAGTACTTTTAAACTCTGAAAAAAAAATTTTGCAATCTATTTCCCCTTCCTTCTCTCCCACCACTCCCTATTTCCTCATTTTTTTGTGCAGTTTTTGTGTGGGGAGATAATGCTCAGAGAGGAATCATTATAACAGAAATCGGGTGCATGAGGGAGGTAAAAATACAACAACACTAGTTTTTATTAAGGTTCTATTTATTTTTAGTTTCCCAATACTGGTTTTCTGTAAAAAGAAAAATAAAACTAGTAAAAAAAAAAACAGTAACAAGAAGGGATTTCCTGTAAAATTAGGCAAGGAGGTGCTGCTAAAGGGTGTGCTCTGAGATAATGCACAGGAAGGGTTCAGTGGCTGAGTGGGCCTGATGGAGCTGCTGTAACTGAGCCTTTCCCTGGAGCTGGGAAATCCTCTGTGCCCAGCTCAGGGAGCAGTTGCAGCCCTGTCACACTCAGAATTAATGTGACAAGGACACCTGAGCTGCAGTGTGGCCTCTGAAGGTGGCTGAGCAGAGGGAATGGAGCAGAATCACCACATGAAGGAGGCCTGTGTGGCATCTTTGTCCTTTTAGCACTTGGAGAAGGCAGCACTCCTCAAAAAATCCCCAACCTCCCACTGCAGAGCAGATTAGGGGATGGGGAATGTGGTGTTAGGAATATTTGCCTGCTTCTGCTCTTCTACAAATTGACTGAGTTGGCAGGGCAGGGTTTTGGGAAATGCAGCTCGAACACTGCAAGAGGAGAAAAACATGTCATTAAAAAGGCTGCTGTGCTCTGTCTGAGCAGTTTATGTGTCCTGTAAGCAAAAATGACATCAAACTACTGCAGTGCCATCTGGGCTGTGATAAAATTGGGTGGGTTTAAAAACCCAGCAACTTGTGAATGTCCTTATTTGCCTGAGGTGTGTCCGAGGCCTGTGAGGTGCAGAGGGGAGCAGCCCCAGGCCAGATGCAGAGATAACAGCAGAGATATCAGTCACAGCCTGGGTGTTTGAAAATCGTGGTGAAAACATCACGTTCAATGAGCTTCAGAGAAGGTTCACAATTCTAGAGCAGGAATTTGCACCTATATTTATTTCTGCTGTTCTGAATTCCTGCTCATCACCTGGCCCTTAATGCCAGCAGCGTAGGAGGGCATCAGTCCTGTGGTAAGCCTCTCATTAGATCCCAGCAAGATCAGGTGGATTTCCTTTTGGTGAGAGGACTAAGCCATGGAAAAAATACAGAAATGAAGTGTTTATTTAGAGAATAAATGGTCTTAATGCTGGAAATTCAGGCACATGTGCATATTTAATCAGCAGTTACAGTGTTGTATAAAGTTTCCATTTCTGCCTGAAAGGGACAGAGCTTAATTGGGCATCAAAAATAACTCCCATAATTATCCAAGGTTTTGGTGTCAGTCAATACATTCTTTGAGCCTTTCTGTAAATCAGTGACAGCAGGTGTGAGACTGATGGTCAGCACTGATTTCTGGGGTTTTTCTGAAGGATCAAAGAGGGGGGTAGAAGTGGAATTTGAGGTGTTCAACAGCCACGTTCAGGTGTCACGAGGGAAATCTTGGTTCTAGCATTCCCTACTGCATAACTGCTGTCTACCCTGCTAAAACACAGGTGTGGAGTTAAGAATTTACACTGAAGAATGACCAACCTGTCTCGTTTTGTGGCTGCAGGTGGAAGTTAAGCCATATGTCCTGGACGATCAGCTGTGTGACGAGTGTCAGGGCGCCCGCTGCGGCGGGAAGTTCGCCCCGTTCTTCTGTGCTAACGTGACGTGTCTGCAGTATTACTGTGAATATTGCTGGGCTGCTATCCATTCCCGTGCCGGCAGGGAATTCCACAAGCCCCTGGTGAAGGAGGGAGGGGACCGCCCGAGACATATTTCATTCCGCTGGAACTAAAGGATCGCTCATTTGCAAGCCTCCAATTAAGTGCACTCTTCTGTTCCTCCCCGCCCCGCCCCTCACTCACAGCATGTCCTTTTGTAGTAGTCTGTAATTTAACAATAGTCTAATGAAAGAATGACCTATAATGGGTATTTTATAGAATCTTGTCATTGAAAACTGTATTGGGAACTCCTTTTCGTATCGATAACATGTTGCAAGTGAGTTGCATTCTCTTGTCTTTACTACCGAGAGAACACTTAATTTCCTGCAACGTTTTCTTAGAGGAGAGAAAAAATATTAAGAGAAGAGAATTGAAACAATAGAGTATTTTGGTTTTTTAATTAAATTATTGTTAATAAAGAACATAATAATACTTTTATTAAATAACCGTGCAACAATAACACTATCAGTCTGTTCTGACACTTTTCCCCCAGGGAAGCCTGTTTTTGCCTCTTTTTTTTTTTTTTTTTTTTTTTTTTTTTTTTTTTTTTTTTTGTTTGTTTTGTTTTGTTTTGTTTGTTTTTAGATTTTTCCAGCAACAGATGAAGTTACATTTACCTACCAACAGGAAAGAGCATGTTTAAAGCAACAGAAATGCATGAGCAAAGTTGAAGCAGCACTATAATAATGATCTTTTTTGTTTGTTTTTTTCTTTTAAACTCTTTTAAGGGTTTTGAGGCTGAAATTTTAGCTCGGTGTGTATCTGACCGTGCCTCTGGCTACCACCCACATCCAAATTATTAATGAGATAGGCAGAGCTTACTATATTTTCATCAAAATGATTACATTTTAAGAATTCCTGAATGTAAAAGTTGAGTAAAGTTACTACTGAGGGGGGAGTGCACTTTTTTTTTCTTTAAGAGAACTCAATTGTCTGGTTACAGCCCTAGATATCCTACCAAAGCTAGAGTAATGACAACTAGTGAACTGGCATTTCCTCTCCTGAAGGATAAATATATAGATTTTATTTTTGATGGCTATATATAACTCTATATCCTAATATACTAACATTCATCAGGGGCCAGCCTTTGCTCTCCATTTTGACATGAAAAAGTAGAAAACCTAAAGATACCTCAAGGATATCACTGATTTTTACTGGAGTTTTGCTATTCCATTGTGGCACACAAACTCAAATTGGCTGCTTATTGGTTTCCCATCGTGGCTGTAAAGTCAGTTTTTGATCCCCTCAAATTTAGCTGTAACAGAAGGCATGAACCCAAGGAGTTTCCAAATCCCGCTCTTGCACCGCCGGCCGAATTTTGTGCACGGAATGGTGCAAGTGTGCAGATGCCTTTCTTACTCTTCCTGTAGAAAGAATCCCAGCTCAGATCCCAGCTCTTCAGAACTAATTGTGGGGAGATAAAGACACGCAGGTGGAAGTGCCAACATCGCTAATTAACGCCGGCTTTATTGGAACTCAGTCCTGCCTTGAGAAGAATCAGCCCGGGACACGCGAACCCAACGCTGACGAGTGGGTGCAGAGGGTTTAGTTTGAAACAGATCAATGAAGGAGTAGTTCTGAAAATTTATTTTTAGTACTTTTGAACTAAATGCCCTGGCCAACTTCTCCACCAAGGATGTAGCAGTGTGCAAACAAAGTGATTCTGTGGCAATCTCTGCCCGGCCCCAGGGGCCTGGGACCACCCGAGAGTCTCCCAAACCAAAGATTTGCCCTGGCACTGCTTGGAAAACATCTGCTCCCTTCAAAGCCCCCCTCATCCCTTTCCCCCAGCCCCCATTATCTTTATGAGAAGCAGTTTTTCTGTTCAATACAGGCTTTAATGAACTGATACCTTACCAAGTTCCAAAGGTCAAAATGGAGACATTTGCTGTCTATTAGTCAAGTATAGCAAGGGAGCTGCTTTTACTGAAATCCCTGAAAATATTGACAACAGTAATGCAAATGCAGAGTGCTCTTGTGTAGATTGTCAGGGACTTTTTTTTCTCTGAAGTACATAATTCTAGTTGGAATGTTCCTTTCATTTTTTTAATGCTTGTAGGTGGCTTGGGGTGTGCTATTGTGCCGATCCTACCCAGCAAACAGGTGAGGTGGGTTTCCATTACAAGAAAATAACACTGTTTGAGAACTAGCTTTGAATAATAATTTTTTCCCTTTGTACATGACCTGCTGAATTTCGGTACAGTGTTTTTGTAGCTAACTTATTTTGTCATGCACATAATGTATATTTGTTATGCACTACTTTTGTATATCTTGTTTTTCCAACAGTGAGCATTTTTAGGCACACTTTTCACTGACGGGATATCTCTTTATGCAATACCTCAATTTTTCATATTGCAAAGAGTAGCTTTTTGTACTTTTATTACTGAGAGATCTTCATATACTTCATTTTTTAATATAAATAATTTTAATAAATTTTATTTTCTTATATTCTGCTTTTTATACATTTCAGTGCTCTGCATACATTTTGAATTATGGATGTTGTGCACTGGCAATGCTATTTTAGAATCTGCAGAGAAAAGAAAGCATGTTGCTTAAACATCTTAGCCCAGCACCAGGTATTTGGTGTACATATAATTTAAGAAATAGTATATGTAAAGTTGAGAATTAAAGAAGAAAAAGCATGAAAGTGACAAATGACACTTGTCTTTAGACCCATGAAATTTAAATGCATAAATATAGTGTAGAAATTTAAAAGTCAAGAACCATCAAAATTGTCTACCGCTTCTTACTGAGTTTTTAAAAATTATACACAAATGCAGACGTTTTTGGTGAATGTTTAGCCATTTTTATTATTAATAAAGAATCGATGTTAGGTGTTTGATGCAGAACCGTGTCTGCTCTTTTAAATTATATTTAAAGAATAAAAGAGAGCCTGCTAGGTGGCAGGCATGTAATGTTAGTATGCATGACTAATGTAAGAAATCGTTATTCTACTAATATTCACTTGTGATTGTGTGACAAGCGTGTTTACAGATCCTTTGGTTACACTTCGATTTACAGGGCATAAACAATTCTCTCCATTACTCTGTGCTTCAACAGTGCTGGCCAAGCCTCTGATGGCACGGGGCTCTCTGGGGTTACCGTGTAGCCCCAGGCTCATTAACGTGTAATTAGCTGCCGGTGGGGGGGTGTCATTAATGAGCAGCGGCGTTCCCGGGGGAGTGACAGAGTAATTCCATGGTTATTTTTGCAATGTAAAATAAAGTGTTTCTGATTATTTTATATGTAAAGGAACCCCACTGCCCCGTGCTTTTTTGGTATAGTCTCTACTTCTCCATACACAGACCTCTGCAGAATGCAAATTTCAACCTTGCAGTGACTGAATTTAGCGTTTTATAAGGATGCTGTTGGAAAGACTTGATAATTCACCCCTTGTGTTTTTGAAGAGTTCAAACCTTCTGTTCAAAGGTGATTTAAAACTTGAATGTGATGGATTGTGGCAAGTTAACTTCAAGTTATGTGCAATACCTATTTCAGACTTCTGGAAGATCTTTGCAGTGTAATTCTTTGTTTTTAATTGCAGACATTTAAAAATGTCATTTTCTACTGTTCTAGTAAATCCTCTTTCTTGCTGGTGTTTCTAAAGAAAAGAATCAGAAATCAATCTTTCTACTAATGTAAATTTGAGATTATTTTTAAAAAAAAAATGGAATAAAACGTTTTGGTCATTTGCTTTATTTTATTATCTTATTTTAAAGCTACTGTGATAGCATTGTAAGAATTGGGACAATATTGTATTCAACTGTTTTATTTTTTATATTTTTAAATTTTAAAGTATAATTAGTTTTTATAATTTTCATCAGATTTTTTTGTTATATTTTTTGGAAGTGAAACTTTTAGCAAGTGGGTGTCTAGTTTTTACTAATCCCTAATATGTTTTTCCCCCAATGTATTGCTCATATTATCAGAAGGAAAAGTTATTTAAGTATGTCAGTTAATTGTACTACTTGGCTGAATTTCCATATAGTTTTTACTGTGTATGGGGAGGTTGTAGTATTTATTATAGCATTTTAAATAAGGGTAATTCATTTTTTATTAAAGTCATTTTCACGTTTAAGTTCATATTTTTGTATGTTCTACTCTAAGTTATATAACACAAGTTACTTTTTTTAAAGAGTTCATTTGTTGAAGTGCTAGTGAAAATTAATGTTATTAAATAGTTTGCAAATGACTATTTATACCAGTATGCATATAATTTTTAAATATTTGTAATGTGAGATGTTGAATGAATAAAACTTTTAACTCAATGTTTCTTCTTAACCTTTTTCTTTTGAGCCTCCTGTAGGAACTCGTTCCTTTGTGGCCGAAGCTCGCGGGGCTGGGGAGGGAATTTTCTTGAGCTGTGTGGGGTGAAAAGAGCTTTAGGGCAAGTTCTGCTGCCCTGTTCTGCTCACAAGTGCAGCAAAGATGCCTTGGGGAGGTGAAGATGCAGCAGCTGAGGAGAGAACCACCGAGGCACAGGTAACCCCACAAGGGTTTGGGCTGGAGGGATCTTAAAGATCACCCAGTGCCACCCCTGCCATGGCAGGGACACCTCCCACTGTCACAGGCTGCTCCAAGCCCCAGTGTCCAACCTGGCCTTGGGCACTGCCAGGGATCCAGGGGCAGCCACAGCTGCTCTGGGCACTGCGCCAGGGCCTGCCCACCCTCCCAGGGAACAATTCCTTCCCAATATCCCATCTGACCCTGCTCTGGCAGTGTGAAGCCATTCCCTGTGTCCTGTCCCTCCATCCCTTGTAAAGGGTCTCTCTCCATCTTTCCTTCAGATACTGGAAGGCCACCGTTGGGTCAACCAAATCCTTCTCTTTTCCAGGCTGAACAATCCCAGCTCCTTCAGCCAGAGAGAGACCAGAGACCACGGTGCAGTGGGACAGACAGAACCAGAGCGAGGCCAGAGCAGAGCCCAGCAAGGCAGGGACAGACAGGGAATCCTCTTTGATTGTCTCATGCTTGTGATCTGACAGTAACAGAGGGAAGGCATCTGACATTTCAGAGAACTTGCTCGTTCCAGCCTTTAATATAAAATATCTGAACTTGAAATACCTGGAAAGTTGTGTGGAGTGTTGCTACCTTACAGATCTGCTCTTCGAGAGCTGTTCAGCAGCTTAAGGAATCCCAGAGTTGTGCTGCTAATCTCCAGTGCCATCACTGAAGGAATTGTGGTGCAAATGTTCAGTGGATGGTGAGTCTCCTTCCTTTGTGTGGGTGCTCCCGAAATGCAGGTCCTGCAGCTCTGATAGGATTAGTTCTGATCCCTTCACTTGCTTTTGCCTTCACCTGGTGCACGTGGAGCAGCTCCAGCCTTGGGAAATTGGTTTTTAACGGCAATGGGAAGCTTTGCTGGTGGTTCCATGCAGATATTCCCAATTTCCTTTGCCATGTTAAAACAGAAAGCTGGGAGGCTGGGGAGTGGCTGGAGGTGCATTGCCTGCCCAGTGAGTCAGGAGTTCCTCTGCTCAGCTCCAGCCTTGGGAAATTGGTTTTTAACGGCAATGGGAAGCTTTGCTGGTGGTTCCATGCAGATATTCCCAATTTCCTTTGCCGTGTTAGAACAGAAAGCTGGGAGGCTGGGATCAGGAGTGGCTGGAGGTGCATTGCCTGCCCAGTGAGTCAGGAGTTCCTCTGCTCAGCGCCAGCCAGGCAGCACCAGACACTCTTGACCAGCTCCAGCTGTGACTTGGCTGGGAAACTTTATCCCTCTGTTCCCTGCACTGGGATTGTTGGGAAGTAGCCACAGTTCTTGACATTATTTTCAAGTGAAAATGGTCTTTTAGACAACATGTGCTTATTTATGTGCGTGTTCGTGTTTTCAAGTGTGACAGACTTGAAATCTGGTCCTTGGATGCCGTGGTGGTGGAACCAGCAATGTCCTTCACAAACAGGGCACTCCCTGCCTGACTCCAAAGTCCTGAAAACTTAGGAGTTTCTCAGGGTCCAACATCTGATTTACAGTTGGGAATTACAGTGTATATTCATTCTAGAATTCTCCTATTCTGAAGATTGCAGAATCCTTGGTGAATGTTTAAGTTTTCTTACTAATCAAAGTGTAAAACATTGAAATCAATAAGGGTAAAGGTCTGTGTCATTCAAAACTCCAAATAATCTATTGGGAGTGATGGGCTGATTCTGAATTGTTGGTAAGTTTCTTGGGCAATGACACAACAAATCCATTTTGGGTTTCACTTTGCACTGAAGCTGCAAGTAAATGCTACAGGCAGACTCCAGAAGATGGAGGTAAGCCCTGCTGGGAGGAATTCCAGAATTTCCAGTGTGTGTGATTCCCAGCTTTTTCCTTCCAGCACAGTCCCCAGGGGCCCTCTCGGGTGCCAATGGCACTGAAGGAGCTGCCACATTCCAGGCCGGTGCAGGAGGTGGATGGACCCAAACTCCCCTGATTTAGAGGCTGAGCTGATCTCCAGGACGTGCTCTGAGCTGTCAGGTTGTTGTGGGACACTTCCTGCTCAGCCCTGACCCTCCAGCTGCTGCTCCCAAAACGCTCAGTGAGGCTCCAGGGAATCTGGGATGAGCCATAGCCTCGGAAAGGGGAGATGAGGAGAAAAGCTGCCATCCCTTCCTCTGTGTGAAATAAGCTGATTCAGTTTGTCAGAGTGAAAAACAGCCTGTGGGATAAGAATATCCTCACAGCTGTCTGTGCACTCAGAGGAACTGAAGGGGGTGAATCAGTGCTCTGAATACACCACTGAAAGTCTTCCTGCACCCCCATGCTCTGATTGATGCCATCAGATATCACCTGTTTTCATGGCACAGGAACTACAATTTCCTGACTTCTTGTAGGGCTTGTCAGAGAGACAATTGGATACTAAATGCTGCTTTACTTGAATGCATCTCTCCCTAAGGGAAGCTGTCTCTGTCACTTTGTTTATGGAGCCGTGTTCTGTTAAGGTTCCTCCATGAAATTTTCTGCTCCAAAGTTCTCAGTCCTCCTGGTATACATAAAAGACAGAGATCAAGTCAGTGCTTGATTACATTTTTCCTCCTGAAATTTAATCTGGTGAGTCATGAAAGCTGAGATTAAATCCTCTGAGCACAGCATAGGTCAAGGATGACTGTGAGGACACATTTTTGGGTTTGTATTATTCTCAATGTTTAAAATGGATGTAGTTTTGTTGCTGTCAGCTGTGGGGTATTTCTTTATCCCAAAACTTTGAGTTGCTTTGCTTTTCATGGGAGAAGAACATTGGTTTTAAATGGCAGTGATGGGGTAGATGCAGTGGACACACACTCTGTGCCTCAGTAACTCAGACCAGATCTGAAATCCATGGAAGGAGAGCAATGCATTAAAAAAATAAGAAATCTCTGCCAGCCTTGTCCAACCCAAGGCTTGAAAAGAATGTTTGCTCGGTGTAAATCACCATCTGACATGGCTGCTGACTCACAGACCAGGATCAGTTTGCTCAGGGATTGTTCAGGCCTTGCTGTGCATTAAGTTGTCACTTTGGCCAAGTGTCACTTCGCAAGGCAATGCTTGTGGCTTTAAGCTGATACCCAGGGCTGGGCTGGGTTGGGAGCACGTTTCATTTTTCTGAGTTTAAATGGGATTCCTTTCTGAGGCATTCTCCTGCAAGCAGCAGCAACAGCAGCCCCCAGCTCTGCTGCAGTGGGCCAGCTGTGCATGGACAGATGTTGCTCTGTACACACTGGCAAAATCAGCCCAGCTCTTCACTCAGTGGAAAGGGAATTTGCTCAAGCGTTGCTTTTGCAGGGGGTGTCTGTGGAGGAATCTGAGGGCAGAACAAAGCAGTGACTGCTTCCATTTTCTCTGCAGAGGGAGCAATCCATGGAGACAGAGCCCTGCTCTGCTCCTCTCCTGGCAGCATCCTGATGTCTCTGTGGGAGGGAGGAGGGAATGCTCAGTGCCGTTATAGGGTGGCCTTGCTGCTGAGAATCCCAGAACCTTTTGGGTTGGAAAAGAGCTCAGAGTCCATGGAGTCCAAGCTGTGCCCCATCCCCACCTTGCCCCCTGCCCAGAGCACTGAGTGCCACCTCCAGGGATGGGCACTCCTGCAGCCAGGTGTGTTGGTGGTCACACTTTGGCCTGGGATCCTGTTAGATCTCAGAGGACAAGTAAGAAAATGTGAGCTTTCTGTGCCTGGCCTTGGGTTATCCACATTAATGCTGAATCTGGGGATGATCTAGTGATTTTTGCATTTTACATCCTGCATGAGCCAGGATTCTTTCAGCATCTGGAGGGTTATGGCAGGTAGGGCTGAACTTCCTCAGCTGTGTGTTCTCTCAGAATCTAACTGCACATTCCCCTGAATGGAGACTTTTAATCTTTAATATCATAGACTCTGCAGCCTAAAACTTGGTAGAGTTTCCCTGCCTCTGATTTGGAAACAAATATTGATAGCTTGCACATTTAGTTCATTTTTCATTTGGAAAGTGAAATCAGAGCAAGTGAAGTCCTCACCTGCCTTCTGCTTCATCTATTTGCAAATCAGGCTGTGTCATTCTGGTGCAATCTCAGGGCTCATTTTGTCTCCTTGTTTTCTCCAGAGTTTTATTTCCAATTGGCAATCTGTTGAAACACTGTAGCACAAAGTTCTGCTAAGCCAGCGGTTTTGATCTCCTTGACGTGGGTTTTGTTGTAAAGCCCATGGATCTTCTCAGTGATGTGGAAATCTCTCCAGGGGAGGCTCAGGCTTTTATGTAACACAGTTTATAGTCTGCTAAATATTTTTATGCACAGCGTGAAGAGATGGGAGAACTGGCTTCTCCTTATGAGTGGTGTGGAGGAAGGGATTCCCATGTGTGTGGTTTGACAGCAGTGGGAGCTGTGCAGGTTCACTGCTGTGAAATGCAGGTGCTGTTCCATTTTTCTCTGCTGCCCCATTACTGCTCACACAATTAACTGAGAGGCAGGCGAAATGATGAAAGAAGTAAGAAGAAACTGAAGGCAAATTCATTGCTTTGACTTAGCAGAAGTCGTGATTTTTGTTTTTATAATGATTCCTGGTTACACTAATAAATGGTCCCCAGTGTCTTTTGTGCAGTAACCACATACTAATGAAATCCCTCACTCCAGTGACTTATTAAATATTCTGTGAAAATGAAGGCGATAGAATAATTGTTTGTGCTACTGCTGAGGGTGTAATTAACAAGGTCTGAGTGTAGCTGTTGTCAGAATGAGCACACTTTTCCCTGTTCAGTGTCAGAGTCCTCCCTCAGTCCTACCTACATATTCACCCTTTGCAGTTGATCAAGGCAATGTTACACTTAATGAGCAATGACCTTGCCAGAGTTACGTTGAATTTTAGGGTAAGTTTAGGTGAGATGCATGGAAGGAATTGTTCCCTGTGAGGGTGGGCAGGCCCTGGAACAGTGCCCAGAGCAGCTGAGGCTGCCCCTGGATCCCTGGCAGTGCCCAAGGCCAGGCTGGACAGGGATGGGAGCAGCCTGGGACAGTGGGAGGTGTCCCATGCCATGGCAGGGCCAGAATGAGATGATTTTTAATGGTCCCACCCAATCCATTCTGTGGTTCCATGAATTCTGTGGAATCATGTGAGTACTTTCCACTGCAAAGAACGCTCAGATAAACCCAAATCTCCCCCAGCAGCAGAAGGGTGGGTTTTTTCAGGGAATCTCTGACCATGCGTGCAGCAATGTTCCAATGGCTCCTTCCTTCCTTCTCCTTGGCATCAGCTGCAGGCACCAAAAACTGCCTCATTTTAAAAGGACTGTCAGGGCTCACAGATGATGACACATCCTTGGCCAAAGCAAAACTGAAACAATGGAATTCAGGAACCAAGGGGTGAGATGGAGGAGCTGCCATTGAAGCACACAACAAACACACAATGAGGTGCAGGCTGAAAGCTGGAATCTGGGCTATTTTTAACCAGACAGTTGCAGCTGTGGTGAAAAGCTGAGATGTTTGCTCAGGGTGATTAATACAGAGATAGTGGCCAGCTGGTAGTCAGTTCACACATGTGGAAAGGTGGGTGAAGAGCAGTGTGCAGCTAAAATAGCTGAACTTGACAGATCTGCAGAGAGATTTTAGGTGGCACTGATTTTGCTGGGTAGCAGCAGATCCTAAAAAGGATCTGAGCTGAATTTGCATTTGAGATCAAAGTGCTGGCAACGTGCTGTTGGGAAAAGTGGACAAAATGTGCCCCACGAGGTCTGTGTGTTTGCATTAGCAGGGTGGAAGCATTTCTGTGAGTACAGGTGCTGAGAAACCACTGCCTTGGCAGCCGTGGTGCCCTGAGGAGGCCGCAGGAAGGAAGCAGCTGCCAGCTGGCACGGGCAGCTCCTGCCCTGGCAGATACAGCAGCGAGTGTTCCTGCACAATGCGGAGACAGTCATGGAATGAACACGGGGCTCTTTGGGTTTGTGTGTGAGCATTCACTGGGGGGTTGTGGTGTGGGCAGCATTGCAGCTAAAGAAGGGATTTCTTTACCAGGGCTTTGGGATGGATGCACCTGGGGAAGTCTGTAGGCCAGGAACAATTTTTAATGAAGCTTTTGGGTTTAATATTCCAAACTGAACTCACTGGCTGCTGCCCCTCTGGTACAGTTGGTTAGTGCAGGTTTAGACAGTGGAGGGAGTCTGGGTTTGTGGAGGAGTGGAATTGAGAATTGTAGAACCACAGAATATCCTGAGTGGAAGGGACCCACATTGATCCAGGTCCTATCCCTGCACAGCCCCAAAATCCCAGCCTGGGCATCCCTGGAGCGCTGTCCAAACTCTCCTGGAGCTCTGGCAGCCTCGGGCTATGCCCATTCCCTGGGGAACCTGGGCAGTGCCCAGCACCCTTTGGGGGAAGAACCTTTCCCAAATATAGGAGGTCACAGTTGATGTTTGAAGTCACAGTTCATTTCAATGCTCCTGACTCGGTGGTTGTGTCAAACCTACAACCTCCTTTTCAGTCCACAGCCTGCATGAGATGCCCTTTTATAAATAGGAAACAACGAATTACTCTGTCAGGCTGTGCCTCTGCGAGTTGTTTTTCCTCTTTTGCAGCCGCATTCACGACATGCCTTTTGCGGGCAGCGTGTACAAGAGCCGGCAATCCAGGGATGCTTGGCAGGCCGCGCTCGCTCCCGGCCGGAGCGGCGGCACCGGGCAGCGCCGGTTCCGCGGGAGCGGCCGCCACCTGCCGGGGCCCGCCCGCACTGCACCGGCCGGGCCCGGCGCGGGAACCGCTGAGGGGAGAAGGAGCTCCGGGATCACCGAGTCCAGCCTGTGCCACATCCCCACCTTGTCCCTAGCCCAGAGCCACCTCCAGGGATGGGCACCCCAAACCTCCCTGGGCAGTTCCAGTGCCTGAGCACCTTTTCCATGGCGAAATTCCTGCTGATGTCCAACCTGAGCCTCCCCTGGCACAGCCTGAGGCTGTTCCCTCTTGTCATGGTAAACCACCTGGCTGTCCCTTCCTGTCAGGGAGTTGTGCAGAGCCTGAAGTTCCCCCCGAGCTTCTTTTCTACAGGCTGAGCCCCTTTCCAGCTCCCTCAGCTCCGTTCCCTTCTCTGAACACACACAGGGACCCTCAGCCTCTTCAAAGCCTCGGGAATGACCACAGTTTGCTTCATGGTCTCTTTGCATCCATTCCCGAGGGCAACACCATTCATGCTGCCAGTGCTGCTGAAACAATTATGAAAAACAGACATTTTCATAGAATTTATTATTTCTAATTTGCAGCTCTGTGCAAACTGAACTCTGGGAAGTAATCTGGAGCAGCATTTTAGTGACAAAGAAAACATCAGTGGAACTTGATGTAAATTCTTCCCTGTGAGGGTGGTGAAGCCCTGGCACAGGGTGCTCAGAGAAGCTGTGGCTGCCCCATCCCTGGAAGTGTTCAAGGCCAGGTTGGATGGGGCTTAGAGCAACCTGGGATAATGGAAGGTATCCCTGCACATGGCAGGGAATGGAACTGGATGGTGTTTAAGGTTTCTTCCAATCCAAACCATTCCACGATTCTGACTTGAGCTCTTCAGTGGTTTGAGAATGCCAGTTGTCACCGTACATAGCCAACAAAACCCATGGCTGCAATGGGACCCTGAGCTTCTGCATGGGCTGGACTGACCTGCCAGGCATCCTGTCAGTGTCACACATCTGTTGCTGCCTGAAGGTCAATAAGGTATTTGATGTTTCATTACTGTTCAGCACGTGGCTGGAGTGGGTGCACTGTTTGGAGAGGAAATCCCTGTGTCAGTGCAGGCACTGCAGCAGCACCCACACCAAAGGGATGCCAGGGTTCCCCCCTGTAGAGACAAACAAGCCATCAAACAACCTTCAGCCCGCAGTCCTTTTAGCACTGGTACAAACAGATCAATAACTTCCATGAAATGTATCAATACGTGC
This sequence comes from Onychostruthus taczanowskii, assembly GCF_017590055.1. NCBI lineage: Eukaryota > Metazoa > Chordata > Aves > Passeriformes > Passeridae > Onychostruthus > Onychostruthus taczanowskii. Next base: position 2,684,197 of record NW_024498573.1, read on the forward strand.
TTCGGGCAGCAGTAATGTATGCTAAACTCTAGCCCTGGCCTAGGGACAGGGGGACATGCAGCCCCTCAGTCCCTGCTCTACTCACCGACCCCCGGCTCCCCTCAGTCCCCGACTCCTCTCACCTCGCTGCCCTCTCAGTCCGGGCTGGTCTCACAACCCTGGGCTCCTTTCACTGAGCTATCCCCGGTTCCCCTCACAGACCCCCAGCCTGGCTCCTCTCAGTCCCTGGTTCCCCTCATTGACGCCTGAATTCCCCTCGCCGCCCCTCAGCCCCGGCTCCCCTCAGCGACCCCTCAGTCCCCCGCTCCCCTCGCCGCCCCTCAGCCCCGGCTCCCCTCAGCGACCCCTCGGTCCCCCGCTCCCCTCGCCGCCCCTCAGCTGCGGCTCCTCTCAGCCCCCGGTTCCCCTCACTCAGCCTTAGTCCCCGGTTCCCCTCAGCCCCCGCTCCCCTCACCAACTCTCGTCTCTCCTCACTAAGCCTCAATCTCCGGCTACCCTCACAGCCCCCAGCCCCGGTTTCCCTCATGCCCGCGGCCCCGCCGCAGATGGAGCGCGGCCGCCGCGCCCGCCCGCCCGTGCCGCTCGTGTACGTGAACAGCTTCGGCTCGCACCGCTGCGGCACCGTGATCCGCCTGGGCCGGGGCTGGCGGCAGAGCCCCGGGCAGAGCCTCCCGGGCCGGGCTGGGGCCCCGAGGGCCGCCCCGGAGCCGCGGACCGGGAGCAGTCCTGGGCCGGGCGGCAGCGGCGGCGAGGCGAGAGCCGGCAGCCGCACCAGCAGCGGTACGTGAGACACCAGGACATCCCCTTGTGCCGGGTTCTCTGAGGGCCGGAGGTGGCTCAAGCGTTGTCTTAATTGTACCAGGAAAACTCGGGAGGGTGATTCTTCCCCTCTTCTGGGCACTGGAGAGGTCACTCTTCGATTGCTGTGTCCAGTTCTGGGAAAGAGAGGGAATTAAAAGCTCCCAGAAGCCTGTTGTCTAATGTGTGAGTGCTGTGTAGTTTTGAAATCTGTTTTGTGGTATTTGAGAGACACTCGCCTGCCCCATGGTTATAATGGAGTAAAGAAGAAGGGAACAAGATGCAGGATGTCAGGATTGATACCCTGTAAAGTGACCAGAAATAAGGATCCCTCTGGAATTATAGTGTGGTTTGGGTTGGGAGGGACCTTAAAGATCATCCAGTTCCACCCCCTTCCTAGGGACACTTTCCACCAGACCAGGCTGTTCAGAGCTCCATCCAACCTGTCCTGGACACTTCCAGGGATGGGGCAGCCACAACTTCTCTGGGCAACCTGTGCCAGTGATCAACATCTTCCTCAGGAACATATTCTAAATACTCAAAAAATGCTTTCTAAACTCTTTCTAGGTGACCCTCGAGAGGCTAAGGCTGACACCTTTGACTTTCCCATCCCTTCAAGAAACGTTGATAAAGTCATTAAACGAAAGAAGAAAAAGGTATAAAGTGTGGCAGGTCAATTAGCTGCCTTGGCATTTGAGAAAGCTGCTTGTTCTCTGTGTGTGAGAGCACGAGGGAGATTAAAAGATGGAATTGGTAGCCTGTTACTGAAAGCCTTACTTACAGAAAAGAAAAAATGGTATTATCTTCCCTCTCTGGAGGCTTTAAAATTCTGGCTCTTATTCAATAAAGCACTTAAGTGTGTGCTTACCTTGAAAAATGAGAGTATGCTGTTGACTTAAAAAGCCTGTACTGAAATGCTTTGCTGGATTGGGGCCAAGGTGCAGCACACCTTGGGGTGAAACCCAGCAGGAAAAAGATCTGCAGCTCCTCTTCCTCTCATGTTTTAAACAAAGAAATCCCACGGGTTACAGATGAGCGAAGGCAGGAACCTGAGCTATTAACGCCATCCTTGGAGCAATGCAGAATTACTTTCTGCTTCACAAATGTTTCTGTTCCTGTTCAGTAGTTCGACAAATGCTTAAAATTTTAAGAGGAACATTTGTTAAGCAGTAACTCATTATGAGATTCTGTAATGTGTGAAGTACAAGTGATCAGCTGGACTAGAACAGAGCCATGCCGTAGATACTTGATTTAAAAACAGCAAAATGCTACCAACTGTAGAGGAACAGCTAATAACATCCTGGAATATGGCTGTCCTGGTGCATTGAATAGTCTTCAAAAACAATGAGGAATATACAGAATGCTTTAGCAATAAACGTCCTCAAGAAAGGAATTACCTTTAGATTTAAGCAAGTTTCTCAGATGAGGTCTGGCAAAAGTCCAAACATCAGCGTGTCAACAGCCATTTCTATTTGTTAGGCCACCTCTGCCTGAATGCTTTTGTCCACAATTCCAATGTAATCTTTCCAATGCACGAGTTTGAAACCTCCTCACTACAGACAGAGCTTTATGCCTCTAAAATAAAGGTTTTCAACATCTATAAAACAAATGAATATGGATTTGATATGAGATAGGCAAGAGCGTTGCTATTCTGGAATCTGAGTTTGGGCCTCGCTTATGCTGCTGCTGAGGGACCACATGGGAAACTTTTTGCTCCTGGAAAACTACACAATCTTTTTTTTTCTCCCATTTTGGATGACTTTGAATAGAGTTTAATGGCTCTACACATGTTTTCATGAGCTTTCTCAAGTCCTGGATGAACACAAGAGTTCTAGGCAAGAAAGGAGGTGGAGATTTCATGTGAAAAATCATGGAGGAATTTATGTTTCTGACTTTTAAATAGAGGTGATTCTTTCATATATCCCACATTTCTTCTTCCCTTCTTTCCCAGTCCTCAACAGAAAAACCCAGCTGGACTTCATAGTCATTGTGGAGAGTTCAGAGTTCTGCCCTATAGATGTTTTAATGCAAACTTTTTATATGCTTCACATTTTATCTTTCAGTCCAAAGTCTGGCACAAAGTCTGGAAAGTGATTTCAAAAATGCTTGAGGAAAATGAAAGGTTCAGAAGTCGACTGTTGACCTGCAGCCAGTTTGATGGAGAAGGTAGGAAATGAACTGCTAATGTTTTATTTTACTAGAGAAAACAAATTATTAATACAAGTGAAGATTCCAAGGTTTAAGGTCCATTCAGCTGGGTTTTTTTGGGTAGTAGGTTTTACAACTCACAAATGGAATTCATTCCATGCTTCAGGCACTTCCAGCTTTTTTTGGAAAAACTCCTTTGTTTCATGGAGGGTCTTGTGTGTGTTAATTTGGAGGAAGGATGGTGGAAGTGTTTGCTGCAGCCTGACATTAAAGACACGCACGTCAAACATCTGCAAGTTTTTCTGAACATGTGAAATATGTAATTAAACTTATTCACAGATGGGTCCAAGGCAGTAGTTGTATGAATAATAATTCATTTTTTCACGTAGGAAAATAGTGGTTGATTTCATACATACAATAAATAAATTAGATGCTCCCCAAAGGTTGCTGTAACACAATTTAACAAAACCATGGAACATGCTCTCACTCTGTGCCCTGAATGCAGCTCTTTCATTACTGGAAAATGACTTGGGAATTAAAACTGGTGCTCTGCATTCAGCCAATTTCAATTAGAGGCATTGTAGCTGCTGCACAATTTAAGATAATACAGTGTATGCTTACAAATGGAATTGGAATTTCTGGCTTCACAGTTGGATGAATTATTAGGAAAAAGACTATATAATCCATGAAGAGCTACCAGGCAAGTTTAAAATGCCACTTTCAGCCACAGCACTTTTTCTTCCTTTGCATTGGTGCTGATGGAAGTTTTCCACATGGGGGCATGTTGGGGTGTATCCCAAAATGTAGGACCATTCCAGGCAGTGTCTTATTTGGTAGAATGTTGGATTAGATTTCCACACACATGGCAAGAAAATACACCCTGAAAAATCTTCATCATGAGAACAAAAGAAGTGCAATTCTGGTTCAGAACAGAAATCTCTACCCCAGTGGATGTCATTGAATAGGAGGAGAAATTCCACTGAAATATGCTTCAACAGTGGATATCATTGGAGAAATTCCACTGAAATATGCTTCAACAACTTCTTCTGCAATTATTGTGCAAATATTCTGCATTGTGTGCAAAAACACTTCTTCTGTTGGCTTTATACCCAGTTCCTGATTAATTCTGGAATTATTACATGATGTTAATTATTCATCATGTGCTATTCATATTCCTATTCAAGGTTCCATTGGCCTCTGTCATATTTTTGTGCTAAGATGTGTTTTGTGCTAGTGAATCTCTCCTCCCATGGAAATTGTTCCATGTGCTTTCTCCCACAGCTGAGATCACTGCAGAAGTGTGTGTGCAAAACTATTAATGTATATGTTGGACATATATCTATGTGTAAGACACACACATCCATGGATGTGTAGAACAGTGAATAAAAAAAAAAAAATCTTCCTGGATTTGTCTGTTTGATTTCAAGAAAAAGAAGAACAAGTATTGAGAAAAAAGGAGGATAAATCTTTAATAGGTTATTAGATTTAAAGTTATTGTAAGAAAAAAAATCCCAAATTCTGCTTATATATGATTTCCTGGGTTGATTTGCCATCTTACTCTAATGGCTGCTTTTCTGTTTGTTATGGATCACCATGTGCTGTTTAACCTTGGATTTATGGACAGGGTTTTTCCCATTTTCAGCCGCTCATTTCTTGTAAAGAAAAAGCATTTTCTTTATATATAATTTCCAGTGACTTGGAAAACCTCACCAACCAACCAATCCCTCCTCCTCCCCTCCTACTCTATCCTTAATTGTAATTTTACCCCCTTTCTCAGGAGTTTTAGTCTATTAAGTCCTATTTCAGTGAAAACCATCAATTCTAATACCTTCTTTCTAATAAGCAGATTTTGCTTAACATCAAATCTAGGAGATAAGTCTCCTATTGATCTGAATTTTTCATTAATCAAGAAGCAAATGGAATAATTCTAGAAGCTATTTAGATAGGGATCAACAAGTCTGTATAAACTGGGTTCATTTTTATCTTCTTTTTTTATTTTCCCTAGATTAATAAATCTAGAAAATTAATGCTGCATTTTATTGCCTCTATAAATAGGTTTTTTTGAGAGAACAAAAGTCTACTTCAATTTTAATGCTACCTATTTACTCCTTGGAATGTTGCAATTAAGATTAGATTCCATGTGACTGCAAATGATGATTTTCCTCCACCTGATGTTCTCCTGCAGGCTCTGACAGGATCCAGAGGTCACAGAATGGGGCATACCTGGACAGGGTATGTAGGCAGTCTATTAAAGGCCCAAAACCCCCTAAAATATTAAATTATTAATATTAAAAACATGCACTGATCTTGTTTAGTGTGTTATTATAATAAGTGTCAGTTATATTCTAAAGTATTACTGACATTGAGCTCAAATATTTTCAAGATTTCAGATCTGGGGCCAGAGCAGCTCCATCCTCACAGGGAGGGCTCTGTGCTTTGCCAAGGCAAAGGGAGGTTTTTTGCCTTCTTCTTGAGCCAAATCCTTTCCTGGTGGTCTAAAGCACAATCTAAAGAATCTGAACAGTCTTCATTTGCCCCACTTGATATAGAGACTTTTTTTAATATTAATGGGAATGTACAACTCATTTTTATCACTTTTTTCCTCTAGGATGAGTCCATCTTTGGCTGGGTGTAGCAAGGAAATAAAGGAAGATTCAGCCCCAAAGGAAATATAAACAAAGTGAAAGCTTTTATTTTGATCTAGTTCTTCCTGGAGTCAGTGCAAGTCTGCAAAGTGACTTCAGGGAACACAGGTTCTCTGTTGTTTGCTTGGTGTTTGTGCTTCTGCTGTTTAAGAGGTTTGTTTTTACAGTGGCTTAAACAGCTCTGTTGCAAGATATTTATCTCAAGCCATTAACTCTAGTGTTTCACTGAGCTATTAGTTTTAGAAAGCTTTTTAATGAGCATAATATTGTGACAGTTTACTTGCAAAAGAAAAGATACACATTTACTGTTGTCTCTGTATTTATATCTTTTATTTTTGTAGCTTGTCAGAATAATAAACACAAATTCAGGAAGGCAGAACTCCACAAAAGACATAAACCCCACTTTCCTTTTTTCCTGGTTTGCATAAATTTGACTTTATGATATTAACATATTACACAATAACCCTCTCTGTTCTTTCATCCATTTATACATGAATCTCAGCAAGTATTTGGAATATGAAACCAGGTGAATGTTTTCTCTCTCTGTTCATCCTGAGGCACATAATGGTACCATCACAATCAGGAGGTGTTGTTTATCTACCTGACTTCAAGAACACAATATAATTTTCTTCTGTTCTGCAGCTTAATGCTTGAACCCTTGATTGACTGTTAAAGCCTTTTAAGCCAGAAAATTGTGTAAATGGAACATGAAAACTGCATAAAAATAGTTATGTATATGGGGTTCATCTCGGGAGTAAAACATTCACCTGTCACAGTGAGACCTCCTTGCTTTCAATAAAAGGATTGTTTTCTCCTGCCATAATGTCTTGGTGTTTGCAGATGTAATGACTGCAGTGTCAGAGTGTTGAGCTTTAATAACATGCTGGTGGTGGTGTCATTAGGCAGCAAAGCACTTGGAAAGGTTTCATCTCTGTTTTCTTCATGGTAAAACTGCAAGTGTGGAACTGGAATGCACCTTTTCAGGGACAGCTGAGGCAGCAAGGTTCTCTTCTGCTTTGTGGTTGGGTAATATTTGCATTTTACTTAAAAATAGTTGACATTTCAGCTTGGAAAAGGAAATGAGAAGGCAAAGTATTCAATCGAGATGTGATCATTTTTCTGGCAGAACAAAAATGTCATAGTTCTTTGGTATTTTCAAACACATGTTTAGAGTCACACGTGGGATTTGGGGGGGGAGGGGGGTATTGAGGTTTTTTGTACTAAATGAGATGATCTCCCTGTCCCCACAATTCTATCAGTGAAGTGTTTGCATTGGGAATATTTTGTTTATAATCCTGGTTTGTAAATTGTAGAGTTGTTGCTCTAACTTTTCTTTTCTTGTAAATTGCAGCTGCAGTTGGTGCTTTACTGGCACAGACTTCAGGGGCCCTGGAAACACTTTTCTTCCAGATGCATAATTGCTACTTTAACAGGATAGATGAGGTGCATTAACCTAAATCTCTGCCTGAAGTTTAGCCAACACATTAAGATTCTTTGGATAAATACAGACCTCTGTCTGTGGGGCTGTTTTAAAAGAAATTATAAAAGATAAGTATGGCCTTAAATCATCCCCTATGTACCTCCTTCAGTCTAAAGGGTGATGATGAGATAATTAATTGGTTGGGATCTACTAATCCAGAACTTTCATTTGGCAGTACTTTGAAAGGCTCTTACATTTTTCAAATCACTTTGGGCCAGAACAGCTGTTGCAGTGGGGAAAAACTGCTGATTCAGGTTGAATTTTTGACTTTTTGAGTAAGGAAGCCTGGCTTTCTGCTGTAGTGACCAGATTTCAAAGGTACAGCTGGGAACAAAGGTTATCAGAGCAGTTAAACTGCTGAAAAAAAGGGCCTGGAGAAGAACCCAGCTCAGACCACCATCCCCATGCACACAGACCTCTGTGCATTCTTTTTTAATTCATGTGATCATTTAAGTGTAAAATGCAGAAGAAATGTAATTGCAGTGTTGCATTAAAATATCTCCAAGTAAGTAATGTGCTCAGCAAGGAGAAAAAGGGTTAGATAAAGATGAAAAACTTCATTGAAACCCTCTTTGTTAAAAGGGGTGAGAAGTAAATAAGGGACCTTCAGGGCACTGGATCACAGAGTAGAGATTCAGAAAAGAACTGATTCTTTGAAGATTTTAATCTTCACTGCAGAACCAAGAGCAAGTGTCACACTGTCCTGCTGTGGCTCCTGGGCAGCACTGCTTCTCCTTCACATTCTTCAAAATGCAGATCAGTTACCTGAAGTTTTTAATAACAAATCTCCCTTGGAGTGTGAACTGAAGCAGATGTGCAAATACAGAGGCCACACTTTGTCTTTGCTTTACCCTGCTCTCAGTGCATAATTTACCTTTCTATAAGAGCACAAACTCCAGCTTATTCCCAAAGTTTGACATTTCTTCATCTCAACTCTGTGAACAGTTGCCAGGAGATCTGAGGAGGCTCCTTGTGGTATGGAGGTGGAAGGGAACAACCAGGGCACACAGGGCAGCCAAAGGCATTGCTGCTGAGTTTCTGTTATCTGTAAATAAAGGTGTCAGACGCTTATCTCATGATCCAAAAGCTGGTCTGGATAAGCTCTTTTCCCTGTGTGTCATAAATACAAAAGACTTTGGATGAAGGTAAGCAGCGGAGAGTAAAGCCTTTGGGTTTTGGAGTGGAGAGTTAAGCCTTTGGAGATGAACTGGTCCAAGTTTAACTGGAAATAGCACATCCTGACATGTTTTCATTGAACTTATCCCATTTGAGGAGTTCTTTCCTGGTTCCTGGAGCAGCTCAACCCAGGCAACTCTGCCTTGGAGTTCTCTATCCAGGGTCTGGGGGCTCAAAACTCCAGCTGGTGGCCTTGGGCTACCTCTTCCAAAGGCTGTGTGAAGCTGAAAGCAGGGAAGAGTTGGGAGCCTGAGCTCCACAGTGATTTCCATGGCTGGGAGCACTGAGAGCTTGGCTGAGGCTGGACTGCTGGAGCTCCTGCACTCCCTGCCGTGGAGCTGTGGCTCTGGGCAGCCTCCCCAGGGTGTCCTCAGCACCCTCTGCACAGGAGCCAGGGAGCTTTGGGAGCTCCCTCAGCTGCTGTGTGCTGCTGCTGCTGCTAGGGACAATGTCACCGATCAGCTGCAGCCTTGGGAACTTGGGAATGGTGTTTTGATGTGTCTGAAGTGACCCTTCTGGGAATTTCCAGTTTGTGGGCATTTTCAAAAGGGTTTGTTTCCTGCTTGATTTGGCCCAAAGCCATCAGCTGAGATAAAACCTCATTTCCTGCAGGCTGGAGGCTTGGCTTGCCCAGCAGCTCCTCTGCTCATGCCCCATCTGCTCTGGAGCTGGGATGAATCAGATTCCTGTGTCCCACCAGCTGAGGCTCTGCTGAGCGTCCCATGGCCTCTGAGGTTATCATAACTTGGCAATTACAACGTAATCAATCACCAAGGTTAATAACATTTCACTGCTGATTCCTTCCATGAAAAGATTTTGGCTCAGAAGCAAAACCTGAGAGCAGGATGTAGAGTTTCCAACATGGTTTGATTTTGGGAAAGTAGAAGGTGACCTTTGTCTTCACTGAACATTTACATTCAGTAAATGTCTTTGTCTTTAGGGCCCTCCCTGGTAGTCAATGTTCATGTTTTAACTTCAAAGCTTCTAATACAATTTTGCATGGACTCTGACTAAGGAATAGCCTTCAGCAGGCAGCTGAATTGTAGTTTTCTTTTTCTTTGGGAGGGGGAAGTGACTGAAAGCAAATTTTGGGCATATATGACATTTTGCCTCTGCAGTAGGCCCTTCAATATAAAGCAAAACAGAACTTTGATTTATAGCTCTTGTAAATAACTCTCGGTGACATGGGCAGGTTTGTGTATTATGTTTCTTTTCATTGCATAAGCACTTATATAACTCTGATGGCTGGAATTTGCATAATAACCAAAGCAGCCATGGATGGGTTTAACTTCATGGGCTTTCCAGAAAACTGAAGCAGCAGGAGAACCTATGGTTTAAGAGGAATTTTTCTTTAGGAGGAAAAGAGTGAGTTTTATTGAAGTATATTAAGCCACAGTGGATTTTTAATAAATTTTCACTGGAAGTTTCTCACTCGTTAGTGATGGCATCAGGACCCTCTGATCTGAGGCAGAAAGATTCACATTTGAAAGCTTCAGCCCAGAGAAAGTTAATGTGGATAACTGCAGTTTCATTTTATTGGGGGAAAGTTATGGAGGCCCCTAAGGGAAAAAGGAATATGCCTTGGTCCAGGGAGGTGATCACCTCCTGGAAGATGCTGAGTGCTCTGACCTCCCAGTGACTGTGGCGCCTCTTTTATCTGTCTCTTGTGCTGAATATGTGGAGCAGATTAAGAGAGGATCTCTTCTTTTTTCTCTAAATTTGGACTCCACATTTGTGTCTCACCCAAGGCACTCAGCTGAGCTGCGGATGTTGCTGGGCTGGGCTGTGAACAAATCTGATCTGTGTCATCTCCCAGGGGTCATGGCAGGATCCCTCCATGCTGGGAATGTGTGAGATTTATTGGAAGTCCTCCTTGAGGAGGAAAAGGGCAGATTGAAAGAGCTGTGCAGGAAGGCTCAGGATGGCACTGACAAATGTTCCCTCTCTTCCAGAATCTTTGTAATCTCCTGGATTTTGAAATTAATAATAAACTATCATGGCTTTTAGTTTTTTCCCCTGTTATGTAGGATTGTTTTCTGGTTCCTACTGTGTGTGACAGGAAGTCAGTGGTGCTGGTGGAACCATGTGGAATGGATGAACTCCTCACAGCAGTGACTACGAGTGGTTAAGCCCAGCTCAGAACAGACATGGTCATTTTTTACACCTCCTTGTATTTAAATTCCTTCACCTACAGCAAGGGTAAAAAATTTTGAGTATGATGCTAAGCTGTCTGCAATCTCCCAAGGAGAAGAACACTGTACTGGTTTTCACTGCTGTATTGGACTAATTTTGACATGAACTCAGGTGAAAGTTTGAGAAACAAACACAATCTTTTGGTAGAACAGTCTGAGGTGGATGATGTTACTCCTAGGATTGCCCTGTCATGACTATTGTGACTTCCTGAAAATTTGTCCTCACTCAGTGCCTTTAAGTTTTGTAGTTTCTCTTCTTAGTAACCTCTACTTCCTGTTCACACATTTTCCAGTGCTTTCACTGAAAGCCTGGTCCCAGATTTTCAATATATGAAACCAGATAAAATATTGTTCCTTATACTAATGAGCAGGAACGTTATTGAGAAAAATGCTTGGTGTGCAGGAAACGTATTTTATGAAGTGAGACAATAAGTGTTTCATAGATCAAGGAGCAAGTGAGTAGAATAATACTCATTAACATTGAAGAGAAGTTAATTTATGTGTTCAGGCTTGAAGTGGGGAGAGGCTGAACTGTGCTGTGACTGATGTTTTGTTTACAAGCCGCAATGAAATGAAATGTTTATACCCAAGCCGTGTTACCCTCCTTTCTTCCTGGGCTCAGCCTCACTTGAGCTCCACCTTGGGCGTCAGGGGAATCTCAGCTCTGGCACCTGGAGCATCTCCTTCCCCTCATCCTGGCTCTGCAGAGCTGTTCCTTTCACACTTCCTCCCTCCTCTCTCCTGCCTGCAGCTGTGCAGTTCTGCCCCCCATTCTTAAATCTGTTTTCCAGAGGTGTTACTCCCTTGGACCACCCCTTGGACCAGCTCTGTGTGCTTCCAGCAGCTTCTCACAGAAGCCACCCCTGCAGCCCCCCTGCCACACAAACCCACAAAGCCAGAGCATTAATAATTGTGGGAGACTTAGGAAAGGAATAAAGAGAGCCATATATTTTTGTTGACAGAAGAAATATATTGTTTATTCCTCTGGAGTCTCCTGTTGCTCATATTGCTGCCGTGTCTTATTGCCTGTCACTGAGCTGTGCTGTGTGGGCGGAAATGTCAGGCTCTGAATTGGCTCTGTAAGAAAATCTGTGTGTTACTCTGATTTCTCATACTCACTTGGGCTTGCTTTAATGTTGTCCCTACAGAATGTTCACTTTTAGCATCTTGCTGGCAACTTCAGACATCTATTTCTGCCATGAAGCATCCTGCTAAGTAAATTTACTCCTGGTAGTGTCTTTGTTTGTTTGTTTGTTTGTTTCTGAGAGAGGGGTTTTGCAAAGAAGTATTTTCAAACTGAAATGGGTCACACTGACCTGAACTAGTCCCAGGGCTGGTTCAGTCTTGTGGAGGAAATGGAATTTACTGGATGTAATTCCAAGGGAGGCTTTGGAGATCTCTCTGCTCATCTCCCTCCACCACACTGCCAATATTCTCAGATGGTGCCAGTGAAAAAGGTTGCTTGAAATGTGCTTCCACCCTGAAAAGTCAAAAGGTACAAGCAGCATCTGTTCATTTTTCACAGCTTCTTGCTGCTGGCACTCAGAAGTAGAAGGCTTTTGGGGGAAGAGTGGTTCCTGGTGCCAGTGCTGGAGTGCTGGCCATGCTGAGCTGGGTTCTCTGGGTCACATGGAATATCTCCAGCAGAGCTGAGCTCTGGTTTTAGTTATCAGGAGATTTGCAGCTACAGGAAAGGTGTTTTACAGTGGGAGCAATGCACAAGAAGGAAGGGGATTCCTCTCGTTGTCCCTTAGGTTTGTAACCATGGAGAGTATTCAGGCTTAACCAAAAAAAGTTAATATATTAAATTCTGTGAGTTCAACTGAGTAGAGGTGTGGAACAAGCAGGTAACCTTATCTGCAATCTTATTTTTTCATGATGCAACTCCAGTTTCCATGGGTTTGCACAGGTGACTCTGGAGATTTCACATCACTGTGTTTGTGAAGTGTTGCTTAAGACCTCTCTGAAGTCAGGGCACCAGCTTAGGTGTCATTACTGTAATTTTTTGGCTAAGCAGGATATTCATTGCCAGTGTTGATGTGGATGAAAATTATTTGGCTTTTAGATCACAGGATGCATTTGAAAGCTATGAAAGACATCACTTTGCATTTCAACAGAGCCCTCAAGTTGGTAATTACCAGATAAAGGTAGAAAACCCCAATGCCATTTTCATGGAGTTGCAATGCAATGTTTCCTTTGCATTATTTAATAATATTTCCTATTGCCTCCATTAAAATCAGCCATTTTGCTGACAGAGGAGCTAGAGTAGCTCAAATCCATATGTTCAGTGGGAGGTAGGTATAGATCTGTTAATCTCTGTGGATGGTGAAATCACTTCAGATCCTATAATGTCATATACTGGAATTTGGGGAGAGTTGCTGTAATTGCACTGTCTTACTTGGAGCATCTGCCCCTCTGGGAGAGGCTGATGGAGCTGGGATTGCTCAGGCTGGAGAAGCCTCTTCTCAGCTGTGCCCAGTGACAGCAAAAGGGACAAAGGGCCCAGACTGAAACACAGGAAATTTCATTTAAACATGAGAAAATCCACTTTACTGTAAGGGTGACTAAACACTGGAACAGGTTTCCCAGAGCATTTGTGTCTCCACCCACGAGAGTTATTCAGAACCCAACTGGAAACAGCCCTGAGCCTCCTGCCCTTGCTGTCCCTGCCTTGGGCACTGCCCGGGCTCCAGGGCTCCCTCCAGCCCTGGGCACAAGGAGCACCAAAAGCTCTGGGACGAGGCTTCTGACATCACTTGAAACGTGTGTGCTCTTGGGTTTCTTACAGCCTTCACATTTTGAAGGTCCTCATGATCATCCTGGGCCAAACCAGCAGAGGGACATGAGAAAGGGACTTTGCAGGGTGTGTAACTTACTGCATCTCTGCACAGATCCTATCCAGGTGGGCACGGATGGCTGAATTCTGGTATTATTTAATAAATAATCCTTAGTGAATGGGTTTTTTATGTGTTTCCTCAGATCTACAGAGCCTAAATCCTACACTCTCCCTATCTGTGGGATGCAGCCTGCCAGCTTTCTTAGTAGGCATCTCTCCCTGATCTGCTCTGCAGCAGCCTGGAGTTGTAATTTCAGTGGAAATCTTGTTCAGTCTTGAGCTGAACACACCTCTGATGGATCAGATCTAAGGGGATCCCTGCTTAAGAAATTGTTCCTGAATTTCCTGAATGTGAACTCCCCAAATCTTCTGATGTGATTGATTTTTTTTTCCTCCAGTTATTCTGAGAACATCAAAAAACTACCTGCCAAAAATCTGTAACACTACAAGAGAAGTTGTTCAAGGTTAAGTTGTATCTGTGGCACAACTTTATTCTTAAACCCAGAAAAAAAACCTCTTGGGTGAAATTTATTGTAGAAGTTTAGCCTGATCCAGAAATGTGATAGAGAAAATTCCAACCCAAGCATGAAAAACTGGTGAAACGGTTGGAAACAGGATCTTTAATGGGCCGTGTAAGGTGATGTTAGTAGCAGGTAGTTTTAGCTGCCCTTCTCTACTCCCATCCTCTCAGCTCTTCCCTCTATACTGTGAACAAGCTCCACCACTGCAGCCAGCACTTCCCCTCACTCTGCCAAAATACAGCTTTAAATGAGTTTTCACAAGTCAATTCCAAAAGGCTTTATTATGGAAACAGTTCACGCCTTCAAGGAGTATATTTAGGTCTCGTGAAAAATGCCAAGTTGCGAGCTCTGGAGGCAAATTCTAAATTTATAAACAAATCAGGCTGAAGTCATCCCAAAGTATCCTGTGTCTCCAAGAGGAGTGCTCAGCCTCCCGCTGCAGGAGATGGTGGCTGTGGTGCTGTCCTGCCATCCCAGTATTTGAGAATCACACAATTCCCTAAAGCTGGAAAAGACCTCCAAGATCATTGAGTCCAACCATCAATCCAGCATTGCCAGGTCCACTGTTAAACTGTAAATGCCACGTCAAATGGTTTTTGAACACCTCCAGGGATGGTGATTCCACCCCTGCCCTGAGCAGCCTCTCCTTGGCCAACCTTTCAGTGAAGAAATTCTTCCTAACATCCCATCTAAACCTGTCTTGGTGCAACCTGAGGCTGTTTCCTCTTCTCCTTGTTGGCTGGGAGAAGTGACTGACCCCCAGCCGGCTCCAACCTCCTGTCAGGTGTTGAGTAGGCACTGAGGAGAGTGCCTGAGGGCCAGGAGGCTGAAAAAGGGATTGGGAAACCTTCCCTAAGGGGACAAGGTGAGAAAATTAGGGACGTTCAGCCTGGTTGTGTGCAGACTCCACAGCACCTTCCAGTGTCTGAAGGGGCTGCAAGGAAGCAGGAGAGGGATTCTGCATGAGGAACTGGAGTGACAGGACAAGGGAGAATGGCTTCGCACTGAAAGAGGGGAAATTTAGGTTCAGATATTGGGAAGGAATAGTTCCCCGTGAGGGTGGGCAGGCCCTGGCACAGGGTGCCCAGAGCAGCTGTGGCTGCCCCTGGATCCCTGGGAATGTCCAGGGCCAGGTTGGATGGGGCTCAGAGCAACCTGGGATAGTGGAAGGTGTCCCTGCCATGGCAGAGGGGGAACCAGGTGATCTTTAAGGTCCCTTCCAACCCAAACCATTCCACAATCCCATGCCATTGTGTGACACCCACACACCACGGGACACAGTCCCACCGTGAGGGACACAGCGCTCAGCACCACCGAGGGCCAGCCGCTGACAACAGACTCCTGTCCCCGTGAATCCGCCCAGATCACCTCCGCGGTGCTGTCCGTGCCCGGGCAGTGCCGTGGAAGTGTCGCGGGCGGCGATGTCCCCTCCCCGGCCACGGCGACACGGCCGCTCCCTCAGCCGCGCGCGGCCTGCAGGGGGCGCTGTGCCCGCGGCGCGCGGCGCGGCCGCCAGGGGGCGCGGGGGCCGCGGCGGCGCTGAGGGCGGGGGGGGCCGTGTGGGGGGGGGGAAGGAGCCGCCGCCCCGCCCGCCTCAGTCACCGGCGGAGCCGCAGCGAGCGCAGCGCTGTCCCTTCAGCACCGCTCCCCCCGCGGACACCGCGGGCTCCACACCGGCCCCGCCGCCGCCTCTCGCCGCCTGCTTGGCAGTAAGTAACGCAGCCGTGCCCGCAGAACCCCCGCCCTGAACGCCGGCTCCCGGGGAGCTGGGAAGGGGGGGACCCCCGAGCGCTCTGGGATGTGCAGGGGAGGGGGTTCTGAACCCTCCAGGGGGCTGCAAAAATGGGAGAGGGGTAACAAAAACCCTCCTGGGGTCAGTGGGAGACGCGCCGTGTCCGCGTGTCCCGCTGCGTGTCCGCGGTGGTGGCGGTGCGGGTGGCGCTCCCGGTGATGCTGGTGACATTCCCGCTGGTGCTGGTGGCTCTCCTGCCAGCACTGGTGATATTCCCGGTAGTGCTGGTGACATTCCCGCTGGTGCTGGTGTCATTCCCGGTTGTTTGTGGCGTTTTCGCAGTTGTGTTGGTGGCATTCCCACCAGTACCGGTGGCTCTCCCGGCGCTTTGGGATCCGCCGCGTTTGGGCTGACAGCGAGGGTTTTAAAGGCTGTTTGTGGGATTTAAAGGCTGTTTGTGGGGTTTAGAGGCTGTTTGTGGGATTTAAAGGCTTTTTTTTGTAGGGTTTAGAGGGTGTTTGTGGCGTTTAGAGGGTGTTTTTGGGGTTTAGAGCGTGTCTGTGTAAGGCAAACGCTTTGGCGTAGTGAAGTGACATTCCCTGAAACCCAGGCACCGACGCCTGAACCCAAAGCGAGCAGGGCAAGGCAGGAATTGTCCCCTTCCCCCTGCCCCGCTGACATTGCTCGTCTCCCCCGATTTCAGGTCTGGAAAGCCGGGTGCAAGGATGGTGAAGCTGGGGAGTAATTTGAACGACAAGAACAACAAACAACCATCCAACGAAGATGGTTTTCAGACAGTTCCTTTGATCACGCCTTTGGAAGTAAATCACCTGCAGTTCCCGGCTCCGGAAAAGGTAAAACAAAATCAGAATGTGCTCCTGCATGGTTGCGCACACGGACGTGCCCCTTGGCTGTCACTGGGCTCTGGGGATGGGAATTGTGACACATTTATTCAATAAATAAACAGGGGTTATCTCTCACTGTGTGTTTATCTGTTTTAACATGGCAGATAAGCACGCAGCAGTCCCCCGATGCCCTCCCTCCTCAAAAAAAGAACCCCAAATATTCCTAAATACAACTAGAAAAAAAAAAAAGCTTGGTGTGTTTCTCTTATAAGAGCTGGGAAAACTGAGGAGCAGTGTGCAATATGTTATTATCAGTCAGATTAATGGCCTGCTTTGAGAGGCGGTAATGTGATAACTCTGCCGAAATAAGCAGCTGTTTTAATTATCTCAGTTAAGCTCCGTTTTCTTCTCTGTGGCTTTGCAAAGCTGATTTGGGCACTGAGGATGCTGATTTCTCTGGGGAGAGTGGGGAACAGCCCAGGGACTCGTTTGGCCCCGGCAGGGGACATTGTTCTCCCCTGCCCTCTCAAGTCTCTCACACCTGAATGCAGCACTAAACTCCCAGGAATGTGCGATTGGCTGCAGGTTGTGTTGGGATTTTTTGGCTGCTGGGTGAACTAGGAAATCTTTTGTCTACATCCCTGTGGGGATGATGCATATCAGTATAACCTGGTGAGGACAAGATGAGACTGTAAAAATCCGTATTCCCCAACAGCCCTCACCAAAACAAAGCCTGTCTGCAATGTAGTTCCCAGATACCACAGAGGTGGAGCCAGCCCACCCCAAAGTACAGACAGAATGATTAGATCTCGCAGGATAATGGAATAACAGCAAAATTAACACTGATGGTTATTGAACATATATCCTGCTTTTACCGTGGTACAAAATGAATTTTCCCTAAATACATTAGGAGAACATGGTGATGGATGTGATAAACCTCTCTAGGTAGACAAACCGTGTTTATTTTAGGATAGAGCTGAGTCAACTGCCTTGACATCCTGGGAACCAGAGCTGTGCCAGACAAAGGAACTGGTTCCATTCTCATGGCAATCAGGAGCAACTTGGCTTCATTCACGAGAGTTAGACTTCTATAAATTGCTGTGAAACAGAGGCTAAGTCAGCCCTTATCTGTGACTCTGATAAATAAGATTAAGCAAAATAATTCGGGCAAAGCAATATGATTTGTTATAAATGTCTGAAAAGTTTAGGGGAACCGTAGGTGTGTAAAAGTCGCTCCTTTGATGCCAACACAAAGGGCTCGTTGAGATCACCCAGTGTCACATGGCAATGTGGAATTTAAAGACTTGTGGAGCAGGTGAGACATGGATTACCCAACAAAGATCTTTCCAAGCTGATCGAGTGGTAAGGAGTGTGTTCCAGTTGCCTGTTGGTGAGCAAACACTGGCTTGGATCGGTGTGGTGTGATTCCTTGCTGATTTTTCTGTTTAAACATGCCCACATCAATAATTCACGTGTCGTTAGGTTACATTACCTTCATTAGCATATATTACTGCCAATGCATCTACCAACATCCATATTTTTCTTTGCTGGAAGTGTGGGATGTATCTCCGGGCGTGCTGAGCGTGATTCAGAGCTCATTAGAGTCAGAGCTATTGATTTCTGCAGGCTGTGGTTCATCTCCTCCGTGCAGGCCCGCAGTTAACGGGCTGGAAATCCCTTCACCAGGAGGAGAGGTTATTTATGATAAAAGCAAAATAATTCACGACCTGTTTCCTTTGCTCTCTGTAGAAGGGGTTCTGGTGGGGTGATTTCACCCTGGGGCAGAGGGGCTGTTTAAAGAGCTGCAGATAAGGAGCTGAGCCTCAGGTGAAAAGCTTGGGCGGAGGTTACATGAGAGGGGCAAATTGCAGCTTTGTTCTTGAGAAACCAAAGCTGGTGCTGAATTCAGGCAGGCTGTCCCCTTGAGGAGGAGTGGACATGGATTTCAAGTCTTTCAGGGTATATTCTTGTTTGGACTTGCCTTGCTGTTAGGAGGCTGGGTTAAGAAAACACCTAAAATTGACTTTTCTCCCCGAGCAGTTGATTTTTAGCCCGAGAGAATGAGATCATGAGGCTTCCTGTGCCTGGTGCAGGGGATGCTGCAGGAGCCAGCAGAGCCCGACGAGCTCCGGTGTCGCGGGTGAGGGACAGCTCTGGTGTTGGCTGTGAGGGACAGCTCCGGTGTCGGCTGTGAGGGACAGCTCCGCGGGGCTCTCCAGCCTCGGGGCTCTCCTGCGATCCACAGGCAGGCAATGCTGCCGGCCAGCTCCTGCATCGCATCCTCGGCACTCCACGGACAGCGTGCATTGTCCTGGCAGCCCCTGTAACTGAAGCCTAAAAAAAAAAAAATCCAACCTTGCTAAGTATTCCCCTTTCTGGGCTTCTCTTCGCTGTCAGAAGAGATTTTCATTTAGGAAACTGAGCTTTTGACCTGCATCTAACCCTGGGGTCAGGGCAATCCAGGGGGCGTTAAAAACCAGGGCAGGGAGGTTTGGGTGCAGCTCAGGGCTCTGTCTAGAGGAGGAGTAGTAACAGCTTTGGATAGTGATCCAAGAGTGTACAAGGCTTGTGCTGGGCAGCTCAGCTGCTCTTCTTACAATGACACCTTCACCTGGTGTGTGTTTGCAAGTTCTGTTCCTTTACAGGCTTTTTCTTTCAGTTGAGTCTTAGATACCTGCATGCAAGTTGAAGAACATCAAACCTATTTTTTGTTAAAAGCACCCCACAACGCCTGTGGAATCTACAGACTGAAAATTGTGGTTCAAGGGCCTTGAATTCCTGATTTTTTTTTCTTTATTTTAAGGACGTTTTTGTAGCTGAATCACTTTTAAGAGTCACTCAAAGTGACTCTCAGCATTAACCTATGTAGGTGTTTCACCAGAGCTTCCATCATCTCTTGCCAAGTGTTTTTTATGTCTGGTTCCTCTGTCACAGGAAGAATACGGAGATAGAATATAAAAATGAGGCTTTTACTGATGTGATGTAAAGCCTGAAGTCCAGCTCTTTTGAGATAGTTCCTTGAAGAAATCATATGGGGGGTGAGAAAGGAAAACTCTTAATGGTGTGCTTAAATTTCCTGTCTGTCCTTTTGGGGGTGCTTTCCTAACAGGCTTGTTCTCCAAAGCACTGAGAGCTTAGCAGCTCCCTCTGACTCCCACCTTGCTGCTGTTGGAAAAATGCAGGCAGGATTTCAGGAGGCTTCAGTTTGGCAACCTTTCTTTTTTAAAATTGCAGGCCACTGGAATGTCTTTTTCCTTCTCCCACCGAAGGAGGATGTCCCCTCCTGCTCCTCCTGCAGCATCAGCATTCTCATTCTTCTGTCAGCACTTGTGTGGCTGCAGGAAGACAAACAGACCCAGGACAGGAATTGTCGCCCTAAGGTGCTAAGCCTGCTGTGCATTTATATTTATTGACAACCTTCAAGCATTTCCCTTGTCCCCTGTTCCCTTGCTGGAGCAGAAGGCAAAGTCAGGTGCTCCTAAATCATTTTTGCATGGCCTTTTTGGTGAGATCCATCCATGTAACAGCAATGATAGCCCCATCAACAATGACAAGCCCTTGACCAGGCTTTTTATGTCTCTGAATTTCATTTCATCTGATTCAAAAAAAAAAGAATAAAACCAAAAAAACCCAAAAAACAAACAGAAGTCTTTTATCTTTTAGGACCAAAGGGAAAAAGAGGAGCTGTTACCTTGTTTTCCAAGGCATAGACAAACAGCTTGAGCTGTGATTGTATCCTGGCAGTGATAATGCTGAAAGATGTGCAGCTTTTCAAGGACTATTCTGTTCACTGAAATGTGAAATGAAACCAACAACTGGGGACCCTTTGGTCTCTTGGCTCACTTCAGTTTAATCCATCAGGAAATACCTCTGCTCTGGCAGTAAAATCCTAATTTTACATAATACAAAAGTGCATGAAAGCTCTTGTCAGGCTGTAAAAAACATGCGGCACCTCTTTTGTGGTGAAGGCTGCAGAAGGCTTATCATGTGGTCCATTGTTCTTTATTTTGAATGCATCAGGAGGCTCGAGAATTAATTTCTCTAGTGGCAAATTCCTGTCACAAGCCCAGGAAAACAACAACAACCAAAAAAAAAAATGTAACAGCTCTCTTCAAATGCTTTTCCCACCCTGTGCTCCTGCCCCTGGCCACATCCCTCTCTGAGTGGCTGAGGCCATTCATTTACACAGCGTTCCTGGAGATCAGGGGGGTCCCTGGTGTTCACAGCCTGTCCCTGTTGGTTTAACAGAAAATAACGTTTGGTCCCGGCCAGCTGAGCAGGAATAATTCAGAGCAGCTGGATGAGTGCTCCTGTACCTCGGGGACAGCTTGGAGCTCAGTCCTGGGTAGCGGTGTCAGCCTGCCCTCTGTGCAGCCTGAAGGCACAAGCTGCCAGGGCAGCGCGGGGCTGCTTTTGGGGAGCTGCTGCTCGTGCTGGGGCTGCAGGCAGCTCAGCATTCCAGGCTGAGCATTCCTGGGAAGCTGCGGGAGCTCTGGAGGAGCCGGGGGCAGGCAGCTCCTGCTCCTCGGCTGGTGGGATGGGGCTGGGATAGTGATGAGGCAGGGAGGAAGAGGGAGGAGGAGGATGCAAAGGGAAAAATAAGGATAAAACAAAGAAAGGGAATAACAAATAAAAAGGAATGGGCTGTCTTGCCTTTCACCGTCCTTTTTTCTCTCCACTTGGGATACTCTGCCTCATTCCCACAAAGTCTGAGCCTTTTCTCGTCCCCCTCCTGCACTGTGCAAATTCCTTTGTCCTCTGGATGTGTGTTGGAACTGAGCACCACCCCTGCTCATTAGGCTGTAATAAATCCTTGCAGCATCCCACTCGAGCAGAGCAGCATTTGGGGAACCTCCTTGATGTTTGCACATTTTGGACAGCCCTGCTCCTGTTTGGATGTCACTCTGTGCTGGCCTTCCTCTCACACACCATCCCCTCCACTAGGGCTGCTCACAGGATGCTCACATGGACCTGGAGCAGCTTCCAGCAGCCTCCCATCACCCAGAGAATGTGCTGCTGCTGCAGAGCTTCACTCTGAACATCCCAGGATTTGTGTAGCTTCGGCAGAAATCTCCCTCCTTAACTGCTCTGCCATCAGTGCCTGAATTAGGGGCTTTAAAGCTGCCTGGGTTTGTGAGCTCCATTACCTCTCTTAAGCCCAGCTATGTCTGCACTGCAATTCCTGGAGCTGCATCCTGCAGAAACAGCAGGAATGGACTCAGGGAATGGCTCTTGGGCCATGGAGGCTTGGCTGAGCCTGTTCTTTTTCTACCATGAAAGCCCACTGCTGAAGTGATTTCAGCAAGACCGTTAAGTGAACCCCACATACCAGTTCCTTACTGGTCTGGAAAGGAGAACTGGGCAGGAATCTTGGCTGCTGTAAATCAGGGCAGCTGAAGGGAAATCAGTGGAGCTCTGCTAATTCAGCCTGGCCAGTTTGTGATTGATTCTTTTGTCTGCTTTGCTAAACCCTCTCCTGGATGAACCTACTGAAATCAGTTTTTCTCACCCCACCTCCTGTGGGTTCATGGTGGTTATGGGCACGCAGAGATTTGTAGGGAGATGTGGCTGAATAAATTCCAAGCCACTTTTGTTCTTGGGGCTGTGCCTTGCCCTTCTCAGCTGCTTTCAGCTCCCAGTGCAGCCTTTGCATTCTGTGCTGCCTTTCACTGGTGATGCCAGGGCTGATTACATTTGCTGTCTTTGTCCTTTTGCGATGTTCCTCATGCCTGGAATATCCTCCTGGCACTGAGTCAGGAGAGCACTTTTTTCCTACTACCCTCTGTGAAACTCATTTCCAGCACAACACCCATTAGATGAGCTGATACAAGGTAAAAAAATAGCAGAGTACTGACCCTGGCTTTCTCCAGGGACTATGGATTTGATCCAATGCATCATTGTATTAAAATTTTTCCTTTTTGACTTTGTTTGCTGCTTGATATTTCAGGCACTTTATGTATTCAAATAATGACCAGGATGCCATTACCTCCATCCCAAATGCCAATTTTAATATCAGCCTTTGGGAAGTCTGCCTGCTGAGCTATAGGTTTGGAAGCATAGCTGCCATTCCTATAGGATGGGACATAGCCATAACCATTTCAGCAAGCTTTAAATACCTAATTCCCTAAAAATCTGGGAATTTGCAGCATGGGGATTGCCAGGTAATCTGAGATTTGTCCACTTTATCCAGTTTCTGGCAGTAGCCAGGGCAACAGTCAGGAGGAGGTACAGGAGATGCTGCGGGGAGCTGCTCATGCCTATCAATGTTTCATCCTAAGCCTGCAAGGCCAGAGATTGTTTTAAGCCCTGAAACATGATTTTCCCATCTCTTTTCCTCTATTCTTTTAGTGCTAAGTATTTGAACTTCAGCTGCTGCTGGCAATGTGCACATCTCATTTGCTCTTTGGAGCTGGCTCTGGGTGAGGATTAAGCTGGAGAATTGTGTGTGCAGGTGGTGGATTCTGGCCATTGCTTGGCTTGGAGCACACGAGGGGGGAACCTGCCCCAGTCCCAGCAGGTTTAGTGCCAGCTTTAGGCTGGGGGCACCTTTTGCTGTCACCTGGCCCCTGCTGCACCCTGAGGTCCTCCTCAGCTGCTGATGCTTTGTTGGGTAACAGAGGCAAAGGAAACCACGACATTGGTGCCAGCGAGAAATTGGTATTTCCCCTTGTTTCTGCAAGGAATGGAGAAAGATGTGGAAAGGAAGGAAGCTGAGCTTCATTTTACAGTCAGGCTGATTAATCCTCCTGGAAACGGGTGGGGGTGTTACAACCATTTTGTGGGACTACAAAGTCCAGCTTTGAACTTGGAGGGAGCCTTTCTCCTTGGTAGCAGCAACACATTTTGTTTATCACTTCTGTCAATCTGACGGTTACTCTGACTGAGAGACTCTTCATTATTAATAATCCCAGGAAGTAGTATTTTAAATTTTTATGGTTTGTGCTTTGCAGCACCTGAACCACAATATATTACATGCACTGAGGCAGTGGAGTGGGAATTACAGCAGGGCTGCATGTCCTTTTCCAAATGAATAATTTAAAGTTTTCACAATGCCAGTTATGTTAAATATTATTACTCATTTCTTCAGGGAAAACCATAGAGCTCAAATGCAAATATAAAGTGGCAATAAATGATGTTACATTTAGCCAGTTGGAGACAAGGCTCAGAATTCATATCAGTTCATTTTCTGAAACACTTACTTCATCCTTTTGCTGGAAAATCCTTTTCAAGGTTCCATGCTTAATGGGATATTTTTCAATTTGTCACATTTCACATCTACTCTGCTCCTTCCTCCTCACAGCAAATGCTTTTAATATAGCCCACTTGGTTAGAAGCTTGCTTTCTTTTCCCTTTCAGCAGCCCAAATCCCTGGATTTCCCAGCACTCTCCCACTGTTTACCTTCTCAAGGTTGTCAATGATGGATTTCCTGCTGGTGTAGGCAGACTCTCATCTGTTGTTTCTCACCTCAGCACACCTATAATTTTCCAAAGCATCACTACAGAGAGGGTGCATGGTCCTGCATCCATTAAAGCTGAGGAAAGATTTCCTATTGATCCCAGCCATGGCACTGGAATTAAGCCTGGAATAATAAGAGCATTTAGGTTTGGAACTCAATAAATGTATTAGCAAACAGCATCATTAGAAATATCTTGTGTGGAGCAGGGTGATGGATGTGGCTCGTGGTCCTGTTGTGGTGGGGTTTCACAATTTCCAGGCCATTCCCTGCAGGCTGCTCTGAGCTCTTGAGAAGTGTTTGAGGGACTGGAATGAGGAACCAGAAGATCCAAGGTAGAGAACAGAATGTCAAAACCTTTCCAGTCATGGAATGTTGCTGCATCTGCTGACCTGGGATGGCTGAGGGGGACAATTCTGCAGAGAGCTGCCATTTTCCATAGGTTGTCTGACTGCCTTCCCACCCCATCATCCTTTGCTAGCCCCTAATCCCAAAAATGTCACATTTGTATGGAGAATCTGCTGGAGCTGCCATTCTCTCTCACTAATGAAGGTCTGAGAAAACAGTGCATTGTGAGCAGTGAACCAAGCCTGGTGTGAACTCCTGACTCAGCCACCAAGTGGGACTCAGCACATTACAGAGATTCTTTTTTTTGTCTTTTTTCCCTACTCCTCCATGAGTAATATGGGATGCTGGGGTCGTGCTGTGTGCAGAGCCCCCGAGCAATCGATGACAAATTCCCCAGGATCCCCAGGCACCCTGTTGGAAGTGGCTGTGGGAAGGAGCCTGAAGCCAGCTCGATAGGCCAAAGCCCTTAAATGCACACTTAACTTGAAATATCCGGCTCATCCTGCTGATGTTAATAGGACTACTTGCATGCTTAAGTGCTTTGCTGAATTGGTGGTTAATTAGCTCAAATTCTAAACAAACCTGGTTAAGGAGGAAGCTGCAAGGACTGCAGTGAGGGTTTCCATAATTAGATGTGACTTTTTGCTGGTCCATAACCATATTCTCACAATCTGCAAACCCCATCCAGGAAGCAACTTTCAACAAACAGCTTTATTTTGGATGTAAAATGAAGAAAGTCCCAGGTAATTTATTGGTGTCCCCTTTACTGCATATGCAAGAACATCTCCCTTCCTGCAACCTGAAGGTGCTGTATCTCTGGGAAATACTGTGAAAACTTTAAGAACAGATCACAGGAGCAAGATAATCTGCAGGGAGATTCCCTGAGCTAAATCCATCTGGAAGTTCCCCCTTAGAGCAGCTCTTTTCCAACATCCCAGAGGAGGGAAGGAGATGGCATTTCTTTCCCTTCAGTTTCCTTGCAATTGCAGCTCTCCAGGACCCCAATTTTCCCGTCCCTTTCCCTGATTTCAATCCAGAGCAATTCCCAAGCCAGCGCCGCTGCGGAACAGCCAAGGAGAGGGGCTGGGGGTGATTCTGGTGCTGTGGGCTGTCCTGAAGGGCAGCAGCTCTCCCAGGAAAGCTGTCGTGCCGTGAGATGGATGTTCCTGCTCTGCACGGGAGCGCTGGGATCCGGGCTGGCTGCAGCTGCTGGGGGCAGCCGCTGATGAACGAGCGCTGATCCCTGCCCCGACTGCGGAGTCAGGACCTTTTATTACTCCACCTTCAGCAGCAATTTGGGTAGAATTTCTGGAAGATTTCACTGCCAGGATTTTTTTTTTTTTTTTCTCGCTGACAAAATGGAAAAAGAAGGTGGAAAAGGAGTGATGGCAGGGAATGGGGGAAGGCAAATCATTCCCACCCAACTCAAATCAGAAGGTTGGAGAATGAAAACATGGAAAAAAAAAAAAAAACAACTAAAAATGCAGAAAGATTTCTTTAGAAGATTGATTATTCCTTTTCTAAATTTGCACTTTTAACTCTGCAAGAGTGGAACCCATGCTCAGGCTGATTTATTTAGCCTGTGGAGGACTGAGCAAGAAGGAGCTCTGTTCTTCTCAATGTACACCCCATGCCCTCAGCAAAACTGCGTTTTTATCGTTGCTGCCACGATATTGAATGGTCCCCCCACTGCAGGTTTTCAGTTTTCTGTTTGACCTTTGTCATTTGATTTCTGTGCTCTCCTCTAAAAAGGACACTTCACTGCCTGCCCTTTGTGCTGCTGAGTAATTCCAGCGGGTGTCTGACAAAGACACTTCTGGAGAGCAGGTTTTAACTTTTGCCTGCTAAAAACCCTTTAGCAAAGGTGCCTCTTCCCTCTCCTACCAAAGCTTTTTGATACCTTTGCAAAACACTGCCCAGGGTGACTCTGGCTCTGTGCACACTCATTTCACTGCTGGCACAGTCAGCAAATTGCATTTCAAGTACCTTCTGATCTGGCTGGGGCCTGAACTTGCTTATTTATTCCCAGATGTGATAGAATTGCTGCAGGACCTGAATCTGGTGCCTGGTGAAGGAAGGGCTGTGTGGGTTCATTTTCAGACTCTATCCCTGCAGACAGCATGATTCAAACTTTCCTGCTTATTGGTGCAAAGGAACAGTTAAAACATAGCCATAACAAAATTGGTGTTGATGATGAAGAAAATTAATTATAGCTAGAAACAAGGAAAGTTTTAATTTGTTGGGGTTTTTTTTATATTCTGCTTTCACGGTCTTTCATTAAGACCCAGCATTACAGTTTGTGGTAAAGCTCTCATATAAATTTTAAAAATTGTCTGCTGCTAAGATTTATACCAAGCAGGAAGCATGAATTTGGGAGAATTGGATATTGTCTGAAAACAGAAAGAGAGCAATTTCTAAACACTGGCTGGCAGGTGCTGCTGCCTGCTGCTCTATAATTTACTGCACTGGGTGTACAAAAGGCCAGGGAGAAGACTGAAGGCTGGCCAGCTGCACTGGGTGCCTTTGCCTCCTCTGCAGGGAGAAAATGAGGTCACTGCTCGTTTGGAGCTCAGAGCTGACCTGGGCCACTCTGTCCTGGCTGCAGATGGAGCTTTGCTTTATTGTGCCCACAGTGTGCTGGGCAAGGTGGGCAAAATGGGCTCTGATTCAACAGTGGGGTCAGAGCAGGGTCAGGATTTACCCCAAACCTGCCCAAGCTTGTCCCTGTTGGTCATTTCCCTTCTCCTGTATTGTGTTGTTGTAATTTTTCATTAATAAGGTATAAAATGATTAACTGTTTTTTTGTTATAAGGTTTTTTTTTAGGCTGAATTATCTAATTAAGGAATGACACAAATTATTTTTTCTTTTAACTCAATAACTAATTACATGAAGTCTGCAGTGCGGACTTTTCTGTCTAATTACAAAATATTAATTAAACTTATGAAGAAGAAGGAAGAAGAATGTAAAGAAGAACAACTTGCCTCCACCCTAAAATTTCTATCTTGTTTCATATATGTTAACAATCTATCAACTATTTTACAACAGCTTCTAACCTATTTTTAACAATTTATATTACTGTATTCTAAAACTTCAAGTTCTAAGTTTTTCACCTTGTGGTATTACACACTTTTAATTAACTACACACTTGTAATCTTAGTGTTATCAATCAATTTTGGAAGTTTTTTTACGGCCTCAGGTTAATGTAATGTTCTCTTGGGAGTCAGAGTCTGTCAGTATAGAAAGTTTAAATTTTTTAGTATCTAGAACTCTAGCATTGTGTCATCACAAATCCTGATCTCCCAGCTGCTCATAGAAAGGCATTTGTGTGGCTTTTTGTCCCTTCTTCTCCCCAAGTATTAATATTGCAAATGCTCTTGTAATAAATACTATTGAGAGGGATTGCTGGAGGATGTAAATATTCATCAGTCTTTAATGATTTGCATTTGAATCCAGAAAATTGGCTTATAACTCCTCAGTGCTTTTCTCTGGCTCTGATTTCCACATGCATTAAATGCAGGAGGATTAAATACCTGGGGTTCTCTTTGGTCCAAAGCAGACTTTGCTGTCTCCATTTGGAAATAAGTCCTTGATTAGCTGGGAACTCAGCCTTGTGGATCACTTAATCTGTTCCAATCCTTCACCACGGTTTTGTTTCTGACTAAGAGCTTTAGGATCACTCTTGTCACTCTCATCTGGAGCAGCCTCTCCACTCCTGGAGTTTTTCATTTCCACCAGGCTGCAGCTCAGAATGGAGAGCCAGAAAGTGGAAGGGTCTTCTGCACTGGTGTAAAGCACCTCATTTTGTAAGATTAGTAGGACCTGGATTAATCAGACACAGATCTTAGGGGAAAAGCCAAGGTGATAATACAAGATAAATATTGATAATCTGGAGCCTAAATGAATGAGACACCAAATGGCCTAAATTTAAATTGGCTTCAGCAGAACTTGTTTGGACAGAGCTTTTAATTAGTGAGGCTCTTCTTTAGGATGGGCTGTTCTTCTGCCTGAGCATGATATAAAAATTAAATACTCCTGAACCAAAGTGGGTGTCACACATTTTGCTGTCAGCTATTTTAAGGCTCAGTGTGATAAGCTCACTGTCCTAGTTCTGTATATCTGCTGATTTATCTGCCTCTCTTATTCCTGAGGGGGTGATGGCTTGTGTTCATTTATGGTGCTTGTGTAGGTCCAGGGGATGGTTTATATAGAAAAGCTTTGATAGCAACTCAAAAATCTCTGCTGTGGGCAGAAGCCTCAAAAGTGTTGTTATCTTCCAGGTAATTGTGAAAACAAGAACAGAATATCAGCCTGACCAGAAGAACAAAGGAAAACTCAGAGTGCCCAAAATTGCTGAATTCACAGTCAGTTTCACTGATGGGGTAACAGAAAGACTAAAGGTAAGAAATGGTTGTTCTGCTGCCTTCCGATGCAAATTCCATTCATTTTAAAATAACTGAATCAAAGTGACAGGAAAGACGGAGCAAATTTAACACTTCACTCATCACCAGGGTCAAAGAGAGGTTTATCTGCATGAGAGTAAAGAGTTTTTTTTAGGACAGGCATGAAAATAACTTCTTAGCTACATCTTAAGCAGAAAATGCTTTTCTTTCCCAAGAAAATGCTGAAAATATATTCCAGCCCAAACTGAAAATAAACCAAGTTTGAATC
This sequence comes from Onychostruthus taczanowskii, assembly GCF_017590055.1. NCBI lineage: Eukaryota > Metazoa > Chordata > Aves > Passeriformes > Passeridae > Onychostruthus > Onychostruthus taczanowskii. The sequence continues at coordinate 2,713,041 of NW_024498573.1, forward strand.
CTTTTTCTTCTCAAACACTGGTGTTTAAAAATAATTTTTAAAAATCCCAGTGAAGATTGGTTGAAACATTTTGTTTAGCCTTTTAAAATTCCTTTTGTCTCATAGCCAGTCAACCCTTTTCATATTTAAAATACTTTGGTATAATTATTATATTACTACAGATTAAAAACTACTTCAAAATGCATAGGAAAAAAGGTATTAGAGAAGTATCCAAGCATATCCTGTCCTGTAAGCAGTTTTGCTCTACAGGAGTTGGAATTTTCTGATGGAAAATCTTTCCTTAGGAAATTTTCAACAGGCTCTACTCAAACATGGAAAGAAACTCATGAATTATTGAGTGCCACCGGTTCCTGTTGACTGCAGCACATTAGAATGGCTCAGTTCCTCCTAAAATTAGACTCCAAATGTGTAGCTGCCAGTTTTTCCTCCCTTAGCACTGGGAAGAACTGGTGCTTTTTCTAAACCACAGAGCATGGCAGTGACAGAAATGGGAGATCTGATTGCTCATTTGCAAAGTCAGAGGAAATATCAATGATTTTGAGTAGAAAACAGAGAAAGTGAGCAGTGCCCAGTGACATTCCTGCTCCTTCCAAAGCATCATTTACTCTTTAAGGGTTGTGGGAATAAATGTTTATGGTTCTTGGCTGTTTTATTTTTCCATGGACATCACAGTTTGATTTAAAATTTCTTACCTGCTGTTGGTACTTACTGAATTCTTCCCTGAGCTTCTTGTGTGTAGTAAATGTTTACCACCAGTGGCAACTCTCTATTGTACCAGAGTAAAGTGAATTAACCACGGTTAAATCCCAGCCTCGGAAGCCACAGGAGACATTTCCAGTGTCTCACACAAATCAGAACCGGACACGATGTGCCTGAGAACCAACAATAAATTGAGAGTCTCCTGGACTGATGTGTTGGCTTTAACCCGCAGTAAATGGCCTTGTTGGTGTTGTAAATGCTGGTGCCTCACTGGGTATTTAACACTCAATCCTGCAGCCCTGAGGGGTGTGAAAGGCACAGTAAAACCAGCAAAGATCTGGCTTTGTTATTTTAAAAAAGCACTCCAGAACTTCTCCTCCTTGCACACCTATAGCTCATGGATAAATCCTATTTCATCTGCTCCTTCTACTGAGCATCTTGTTTTTCCTATTCAAATTCCCAACTTGCTGTTGCATTCAAACCTTGCCTTTCATTAATTTTTCCTCTTCCCATGCTGTTTTTGGTGCAGTTTTCCCATTTCACAGCATCAGCTGAGAGCCCTGGCAGAGGTGGGAGCCGGGCCTCTTCCTATAGAGCCTGGCAGCATCACAGTTTCATTTTTGAGCTATTTCCTTTCCCTAAAATCCATATGATTTTCATTCTCTGCTCTTCAATGTCTACTTATTCATCAGGCAGCCTCTGCTCTAATACTGGATAAGACTCTAAGCCTCTCCCTGCCTGCTTTTCATAAGGCTTCCATGTATCCCATTAAATTTGTAGTATTATTTCCTGACAAAATGAGCTGAGATAATAGTTAATATTTATTACCTTTTGTACTTTTTATTGCACCACATTTTTGTCTTAGTGCATATTTTTAGTGAAGTTATTAAAAACCCTGCCCTCTGGTTATAAGCTGCCCTATTATCTGGTACTGATGAAATCATCTTACATTTGGTTTTTTTTGTAAGAGCAAATCACAGTAAATACTTAACTTTTATGATCTCAGTTTGGCTACATTTTTAAAAGCTTTAAAAAAGATGATATAACTGTGATCATCATATTCTCTTTTGCCCTTTTGAGGGTGGAAAACCCCTCCAAGACCATCGAGTCCAAGCTGTGACCCCACCTTGTCCCCAGCCCAGAGCACTGAGTGCCACCCCCAGGAATTCCTTGGACACCTCCAGGGCAGCCCCTACCAGTGCCTGAGCACCCTTTCCATGGAGAAATTCCTGCTGCTGTCCAGCCTGAGGCCATTTCCTCCTGTCCTGGGGCTGGCTGCCTGGGAAAAGAGGCTGCAGTTCTCTGGTTTAGTGCTACAGAAGACCAAGACACCTGGAGAAAGTTTTGAGACCACGTGAACCTGTCAGCCAAGTCCACAGATGCCCTTTTCCCTGCCTTTTGGGTATATTTTATTGAAGAAACTAATGAATTATTAGACAACTTTCTCACATGAACAAGCCCAAGCCAGAATTTAAGCTTATGCTTGCATATTTTTCATCCATGCAGAATAGCCCAGATCTGAGCTCTTTAATTATCATAAAGAAGAGACTGTCCCTAGGCAACGGTTCTTATTTCACACCAGCTCTTCCAGGAATCTGAGATAGCTCCTGCCTCTTGTCACATCCCCTAATAGATGAGATTATGATTCTCTCCAGCTCAGCACACACTGTCCTGGAAGTTTGACCAATTAGGCTGATTCTTCAGCTGCATGAGTCAGCCCCTACCTCCTTTAAAAAACTGTTTAAATAGTTGTGTGTAGATGGGTTACAAAAAAAATGATGTTAAAATAACCTTATGGTTGAACCATCCATACAGAAAAGAAATTTCTTTTCTCATTTTACTCCTCCACAGAGAAGCAAAGAGAACATTTTTCTAAGCTGACAGGCAGTGATTTATAGACCTTGCCTTCTCCAGACTGCTTCTACCTTTGGAGTGTGTTCCTCTAGGAGGTTTTTGAGCTGCAGAGATCTTGTTCTGCAGCAGCTGAGGTTTCCCAGGCTGAGGGGGAAGGGTGGCTGCTATTTCCCTTTCATTTGCAGTGCTTTGAAGGGATCTCCTGTTCCTGGGCTTTGCCATCCTGTGACAACACTGAGGTGCCTTAGAGAGGGTTTGTAAATGTGGCTCTGATTCCTCTGTGGGGTGGCAGCTCTAACCCTCTGCATCTGAGGCTTCCTGCTCCTTCTCACCAGTGATACCCCACTGTACTTTTTTAAAGAACAATCTCTCATATGTGAGTAATCATTCTGCCCTTATTTCTGTCAGTACTGAAAAGAGATTGAATCCCTTTTGCTTTTTATGCAGATTCCCCACCAAATGAAGTCTTGTCACTTCTGGAGAACAGGGTTTTCACTGACTCCTTTTCTCTTCCAACCAGCTCAGATAGCCCAGAAATCATCCAGCAGCACTGCTTTATTTGGATAGCACCAGAAGAGGTGCTGGAGTGGCCTTTCTGTGTAGGCCTACAGAGAATTGGGTGGACACCTGGAACTGCTGGCCCCTTGCTGGTTTTACACAAACTGGTCTCTTTGTTACACCAGTCTGAGCCCTTCCTCACCACTGCCACAGATCTATTAAATATTTTCAGGAAGGTAATGATTTATTGTTAGCTGGGTGATAGTTACCTCCCATAGTTATCTGACGTCTCAAGTCTTCTACAGTTCTTTCCTTTTCATGGATCAGTTTCTTTAAAAAGTTGAGGTTTTCAGAGTTGGAATAATTAAACTCAGTACTTGTCTTTAACAGAACAAGTTGGGAGTGGGTGTATGGGGGAGAAGTTGATAAATTCAAGATGTTTTTTGCAAGCAATTTATCTACCTGGAGAAATCATCTGCAAGTATTGATGAAGACTGGGAACTTGATTCTTCTTGCTGCAATTTGGCAAGATGCATTTTCAGAGTCACTGGCTGTGTCATCTGTCCCTGTTGAGTGTGCAATGACAATTTCTTATCATTAGATCACCCCTCTCCTCTCTCCACCCTGAAACTGCTCTGGCACACGCAGATCCAGGAACCAGTGGATGTAATACTTGCCCACACTTTTCATCAGATCCTTAAAATGTAGTGGAACCCATTCAAGTGCTTCTGTTGTTGAAATGCTCATACTGCAACAATTCTTTTCTTCTGACTTAATGTGAAAGATTTAGAACAAAATCTCTTTGTCTCCAGCCACACCCTACAAAACAGACTGTGATGCAAGAATTGTACATGATCAAACCCAAGCCAATACCTGGAATGCTTGGCTCCTAATTTAAAAATATTTTTCTGGGCCAGGGAATAATTTCCTGTTGGTAACAGCTTTGCTAAATGGAAGATGCCCCCGCTGGAAGGTGAGCCATCAAATCCCCAGGGAATTCACACTTTGCTGCGCACACAGATGTGCCATTCCTGCTCCCCCTTCCCAAACTTCCCATCCATGCCATGGATCCTGCAAAATCCTCCTGGGATGTTCTGCTTTCCCTGTAGGCTGTTTCTTTATGCTGATAGTTCTTCCTCTAACCTGCAAAGAAATCCCATAAAAGCAGCTGGGGCTTTTCATTGTACCCATTCATAGGTAAATAAATTTTAAAGTCTCCTTTAATTGTTGAGTTCCCACGGGGCAGGAGTAACTCCTGGTGAAAGGACTCCCTCTGCTTTTCAACGCTATCAGCGCCAGCGTTACCATGGCAACTGCCACATCCCATCGGTTATCTGAGCTGCGGAGTGGCCGTGGAGGATCCCTTACCCTGAACGGCAGCGGTGCCCCGGGGCTGTACACAGGGATTTCTCCCTCTGCTGGGAATTGCTGCTGGGGCTCAGACGCCGTTTTCAGGATGCAGGAGAACGAGGGACAAAGCAGAGGAGAAACAGAGATGTGACAGGCACAGGGAGCAGTGGCACCAGCAGCAGGGCTGGAACCGGGCTTTTCTCTGGAACCTTGCACTCAGAGAGAGTGTCAGCAGGAAGGGGGTGCTTTGCAGGAATATTCCTCCCTTTGGGAGTTCCCAGTTGTCTCCAGGAAATCTCCTCTCCCTGTGGATGCAGTGGGTGAGTTTCAAGCAGCTCTCACTGCTCCTAAGTGTTCTCCAGACTGTGGTGGATGATTTGAGTGTGGAGCCAAAGCTGCCTCTTTGGAGGTGAATATTTCCAGTGCGTTCAGAAGGTCACAGGTTCTTTTTTCCAAAAAAACACTGCCCAGCCCTGCCTGGCCTTGATGCAAACTGTGAGGTTCCAGGCTCTCACTGTGCATGCAAACAGGTGAGAAATGGTGCTCCTCATCTTTCTGCCTGAGCTCAGAAATCCTTCTTCTGAGGATTTCTGAGAAGAGGACAGGTCACATTTGTCCCAGTGGCTCTCCCCGGCTGCATGAGGCAGATTGATGGAGCCGTTTGTGATTATCAGTGACAATCAGGAGCTGTGAGCACGAACTGAGTGGGGATTTGTGGCTCAGCTGCCAGGGAACAGATCTGTCTGATCACAGCCCCAGGTATTGCTATAAACCCTGCAGGGTTTCCTCTGTCTGGGTAGGAGTCTGGGGGTTTTGTAAGAACTCCCAGCTAATTCCTTAATTGTTTTCTACAGGCAAGGGCCCAAAATTGTCATGTCCATGTCTAAAACACACAAGAAAAATCTATTTTGATTTAACTGGAATGCTCTCTACTGGCTTAGGGACCACTTAACAAAGCAAAGAAAAAAAACCCAAATACATTTTTTTTTAATAGGAAGTGGATCATTCCTTACAGTGCATTCTTGTTTTATGTTAGTTTTACACACATAGATACTCTTTTACAAAGTCAGGAAAAGCCATGACTCTCTTTATTTTTGCCATCTGTAAGCACTAACAGAATAATCAGCTGAAGATATTTGTTCAGTCTTGGTTTGGGGTTTTTTTTCCATTTAATTGATTTTTGGAGAGAAGAAGAAAATGAATTGTTCTGCAGAAAATCCCTAAAAGTGGAAGTCACAGAGAATATTCATATGCCTGCATTTTTATGGGGTATACCTGCTGAAAATTCATTCTTCAAACCAGAATATATTGAAGGAAAAAAAGATTTACAGAGCAGAAACCTCAAGTGACTCTTGGCTTTGGAGCAAAATGCTTGAAAATATTTCCGTAAGCGACCACATGGAGATACCCCTGGTGCTAATTCCAGGATGTAATTGCTAATTCCCAATTGTAATTGGGCCTGGAGGATTTCTTACACTGCATCTCTGTCTCTAACACCACTCTGCACTTACCTCTGGCACCCCACAGGAAATCTGCGTGTTGAGCAATTTTTCTGTCAGCATTTGAGGTGAAATGAAAGATATTTAATGCTGGTGTGGCCACTGTATCAAAAGAGACCAAGCAGGATGGAGGAGCAGGAAAGAATTTTCACCTGAGTGAAACCAAAGCAGAATTTATTGCCCGTTGGAAAGTGCATTTGGAGTCTTATAGCCAGACCACTGAATGCTACAAAAAATAATAATCAAGGAAGTGCAAAGCTTCAGTGACACAAATTTCTCCATGCAATGTTTCACTCTCTCTAAAGCAGCCCAGGCTGTGATTGAATGTTAAGCAGGGCTGAGCTGCCTCTTGTTGGTACTTGCAGATGTATTAAAGCCTGTTGGGTCGGATCCACAGCTAATGGAACTGGCCTGGTGCCTTTGGAGGCAGCATAATCACCTCGATTACTCATTTCTCTTGTTTGCTTTTAAAAGAGTGGCTCTTGTAAGTCATTTGCAGCAATAAAGCCTCATCTTTCTAATTCAAAATGGAAAGGCTTTTAATTCTTAAGTTACCCAGGGGACACTTTGCTCACCAAGTCCTCACTTTGTTCTCCTATAAAGCACACATATAATAAGTTTTTAAGGAGAAATGGGTGTACTGAACCATGAATGCAGAAATATTATTTCCTACTCGTGATGGGAGACATAAATGCTGAAATACAGGTGAATTTGTTGCCCTTCTTGAAGGAACAAACTTCTAAGTGATTCTTTTCTTCAGGCACAAGAGTGCACTGAACAGGGGTGCTTTAATTCATGCAAGCCTGACCTTTGGAAGAAGGTAATTTCACAAAGCAAATGCACCTCAGCTTTTCCCTAGAGCCAGCCTGACCCTTGGCTGTGGCATGGTGGTGGTCTTTGGCTGGTTTTGCCTCAGAAAAAGCCAAGATTTGGGGAATTTAGGTGTTTGCAGCTGTGGGTGGTCTGGCTGGGGTTGTCTGAGTGGGGAGTGAGCTCTGGAGCTGGGTTTGGAGGGATGTCAGGAAAAGGCAGGAGCAGAGCAGGGAACACAACCTGCAGTTCCAGGTGTGTTGCCATGAGCTAATCCCCAAATCCGTTCTTGCTCAGGGCTCCCAAAGCTTTCCCTGCACCAAATCCAACATCAGGGGAGAGGGGACGATTTTGCATTCATGAGGCTGTGCAGAGGTTGGGTCTTGGCAGGCAAAGGGCAGGCAAGGAGACAGTTTACTGATGACTTGATTTATCTTGTGTTCCTGTTAATGCATTTAAAAAGGGCCTGTGATGAACTGAGGCATCCATTGCCATGTCCCACGTGGAGTGACCAGAGGAAATGTCACAGCCAAGGCTGTGCCAGGGCAGCAGGGAAGGGCTGCACGTCAGGAAGGCTTGGAGAGGATGTTTCTGTCTGCTGCAGTCCCACTAATTGAAAAAACACCTCAAATTAGGGATCTGGAAGGAAGTACCAGCATCGCTCAGCTCCTTAAATGGGCTGCCAGGTGTTCTCAGGATGTGGCTTTGGGAAGAAAAGCTCCTTTCTGAACAGTTCTTGAGTCACCCCACTTGTTTAATTTGGAGGCTCTGCTCCATTTCTTTTGGAGGTAACAGACACAGAATCATTGAATGGCCTGGGCTGGTCAGGAGGGACCTGAAAGATCACCTGGCTCCAGTGGGAAGGCTTCTGACAATTGAAAAAGAAAGAAAATATTCTTATAGCAGGAGGGAAAAAATACCTTTAAAAACCAAAATGGCCATGTTTTTATTTGGTGTTCCTAGAAACAACATCACCCCATCTCACTATACCTGCCTGCTTGATGAAGGAATTTTTTATGGCATTAAATAGCAGAAAAGAGAAAGCAAACCCAGCAGAGCTTTTTATTTACCTAAATGGAAATTCACTGATATTCATTGGTGCAGCAGCCTTATTTAAAATGGCATTTAGAACTTCCATAAGGAACGGGGGCTTGGAAACAGAGCCATGAATTTTCCATCCAAGGGGTTTGACTTGGCACAGGGAGATGTCACGCAGCCCACAGCTGGCACCAGACACTGTTAAAAAGATCTGAGGCTATTAGTGCCTAAACAGCCACTAGAAATTATATTACATGATGGAGACTGGCTAATATAATTGAGCCAGCTAGTTATTGTGTGCATAATTTAATTATTTGACAAATTGCTTAGAAACACGGTGTGCTCCTTCCACACTCGTGCTGCTCTCACAGCTTTAGGAGGTGCAGTGCAGAGGAATTGCTGCTGGCTATCCTGGAAAAGTGATGTCTCTTTTTAAGATTTGCAGACTTGGAGAGGTTCTCTGGTGTTGTCACGGGGGGCTGGGGTGTGCAGAGATGGCAGAGCCCAGGGGGACATGGCTGGGAGGGGAAATTGGCACAGAGACAGCCAGAGCTGTTTCAAGTGCACTCTTCTGAGGCTTTGGGGTACTTGGATACATGAGCCTCTCTGCACTCTGTGAGTGTTTTGGGATTTCATTGCTGGGCTGTGTGGGTGAAAGAAACCTGTGGAACAGAGAATCCCAGAATGGTTTGGGTTGGAAGGGGCCTTAAAGCCCATGCAGTGCCACCCCTGCCATGGCAGGGACACCTCCCACTACCCCAGGTGCTCCCAGCCCTGTCCAGCCTGGCCTTGGGCACTGCCAGGGATCCAGGGGCAGCCACGGCTGCTCTGGGCACCCTGTGCCAGGGCCTCACACCCTCACAGTAATTTTTTTTCCTAATATCCCATCTAACCCTGCTCTCTGTCAGTGTGAAGCCATTCTCCCTTGTCCTGTCCCTCCATCCCTTGTAAAGGGTCTCTCTCCATCTTCCCTGTAGCTTCTCCAGGCACTGTGAGGCCACAATTGTGTCACCCCAAAGTTTCTCCTGTCCAGGTGAACAACCCCAGCTCTCCCAGCAGAGCTGCTCCATCCCTCTGATCCCTGGTGCTTCCTCTGGATCTCTCCAGCAGCTCCAGCTCCTTGCAGGGCTGGCCCAGGGCTGGGGGTCTCACCACAGGGGCACAATCCCAGCCCCTTCCTGCTGCCCACTGGGGATCAGCCCAGGAGCAGATGGGGGAAGCTCCTGACCCTCAGGATGACCCCATCCTCATCTGTTCTTGAGAACTGGGACCAGATTGGTTTATGATTATGAAATGTAAGTTAAAGGACCAAAAAATCCCACCCACCTTAAAACTTCATTAAGAAACCTCACAGCACTAAGGAGTATTTTCCCATAGCCCTGAAAATGTAGAGACATGACTAAGGACATTTTCCTCTTACAAAGCATCTCTTAAACAATGCTTAAGACTCTGGACACCATCTGGGATAAAGCTGTGCTGTAATAATAAAGAACAAATCCTACATCTCCTGGAGCAGTACTAAGCAAATCTGAAGACCCAATTGTGTCACATTTTTTTGCAGTTAGCCTTTCAAAATTTTGGAGGCGAAGCTGTTGCCAACAGATCAGCAAAATCAGCAACTTATTACAAAAATATTTTTAACAGTGGGGAGTGAGATGACATTTTTGAAGAAGTGCAGTCAGATCATTTTCACTGCCAGGGTAGATCTTCAGGATGTCTGGCTGGGCAAAGCATCATAGCAATTTTTTGACAGAGTTGAGACAATGGGGCAGCTCTTCCTGGGGTGAATTTTGGGGGTACCTCACCCCTGCTTGATCCATCTCAGTGTCCTGGCAGCCTGTGCCTCCTCCCTGCTGACACACCAGAGTTTCCTTGCAATAACAACCTGGATTTGGGTGTTTGCACTTGGATTCCATCCTGGAATACACAGAGGCCACCAGGCTAGCTGCATCCAGGGGCTCCTGATCCTTTAACTGCACCTTCCATGTGCAATCTGATGGTGTCAATCTTCCATCTCTTTATCAGCTGGAACAAGTTGTGGCATGAAGGGGAAAAAATTGCCCTCCTGAATTTTTCATTGTCAAGCAGAAATCCTTATAATGGATTCAGGAGTGCATGGATGTATTTGGATGCCCTTAGATGATTTTGTGATTTTTTTTATTTTTTTTTCTGCAAGTTAACTGGGTTGTCAGGGACTGATGGCTTTTCAGGTGTAATGGAATTGCCATAAACTACAGGAAAAGGTTTGCTGCCTCTCCAAGCACAGCTCTTAAGCTCCTCTCTGAAATAACCTTCACAGAATTTCTGCCAGTTTTGTTCATAACAAATTTTGCCTTGTTCTTTGCCTTTCTTCTACAAAGAGAAAAATTAAAACCAAGAGAATTTCTTCAGCTGAATTGCCTATTAAAGGTCACAAAATTTCCCAATACCCAGCAACACTGAAGGTATCTTGTAGAACCAGACATGGCAGCAGCAGTGGGATCCTTTCCTGAGAAACTGGAATTTTGTGAAGAAGCTGAGAAGAGTACAGGAACAAAAACAGGCAGCAGAGGCTTCTGAGCTCCCTAATTCACATTACAGCTGCAGAGAGTAGGAAAATGGTGCAGAATTTTGTAGGAATTTTTCTGTGATAAATGATTTTTATCTCTTCTCTGGGCCTGGCTGCTTTTCCTGTAGGCAGCAAGGCTTTTCTTGGTTGGCATCTTCTTGGCTCTGCTCCTGATTTAAGTGTATAAGCAGGGAGAAAAGTGTCCACAGTCAAACACTGATTCACCAGAAATCTAGAAATAAAGTCATGCCTGGTATCTAAGAGGTGCCACCCACTCTTAAAGAGGGAAAATTTAGGTTGGATGTTGGTGAAAAATTCTTCCTTGTGGGATGGGCAGGCCCTGGCACAGGGTGTCCAGAGCAGCTGTGGCTGCCCCTGGATCCCTGGCAGTGCCCAAGGCCAGGCTGGACAGGGCTGGGAGCACCTGGGACAGTGGAAGGGGTTCCCTGCCCATGGAATGAGATGATCTGTGAGATCCCTTCCAAGCCAAGCCACTCCATGATTATATATTATATGAGTAGGAAATAAAAGTGTAAAAACCTTGCAATGGAAAAAAAGCTGTTAAATAAATGCCCTGCTGTTTGGATGTGCCATTGTTCTCTGGTTGCCTTTTAAATAAAGCTTGGTACTGGAGTGAATAGGAAATAAAAGTATAAAAACCTTGCAATGGAAAAAAGCTGTTAAATAAATGTCCTGCTGTTTGGATGTGCCATTGTTCTCTGGTTGCCTTTTAAATAAAGCTTGGTACTGGAGTGAGAGAGGGAAAAAGGGAATTTTTGATGAAAAAGGAGATCCTGGGCAGCTGATGAAATCAAAGAGAGCAGGGAGGATGCCTCCATGGGCTGCATGAAAGCCAGGTTAGCTGGAACACCACTGCAATTAGGCATCCTCTGCCTGGCACAAAACCTGCTGGCACCTGATCTCCTGCTGCCTGATGAGGATGGATCCTTTTATTCATCTGTGCTGTGTGAAAATGCAAAAAAATCTTCTTTATCTGTGGGAAAAGGGAAAACCACCCCAAGTGTGCTGCTGTTGATGGGAGCTTGACATCATCCTTCATGGATGGTAAGGGCCTCTCCCACATTTTTTGGAGGATGGGGAGAATGTTTCAGTGTGGTAATGATGTTCTCTCTTCTCTGTTCCCTCTTAAGGGAACCTTTGGGAATCATGTGAGATTTTGAGGAGAGGGCAGGCAAATCCCCCCCTTCTTTCACCCACTCGAGCAGTCACATGTGACAGATTCATGCCTGCAGCACTCCTAGGTTTTATCTGCTCACTAAATTTTATTTCCCCTCTGTGAGTGTTTATATTGCTTAGAGACTGCCAAGGTTCGTGTTAATCATAAAAAAAAAAGTGGAGGTTTATTAGGTATTGCAGCTCTGTGATTCTTTGGTGTTTGAATGTTAATGAAGCTTCGTAAGCTCTGGAATAGTTGGAGAGGTGGATCTTAGCTCTGGCATGGCAGAATATCCGGGGGTGGATTTCTCTTCCTTTTCCTTTGGGTTTTAACATCTTACATGGCATTTCATCTGGAGCAATTTTCCACCATTTATCAGCAGGTGTAATATTGTCACAGCAATTCTGTGAGTGCAGGAAAGGCAGGAGGGTGAAAATGGGCTCAGTTACAGCCTGCAGGGAGGGGAGAGCTCAGCACAGGGCCATGATCAACTGGGTGCCAGCATTTGGCCAGAGCAGAGGGAAATTTGTTATTTTTAGGCACTCAGTGGGAGGACAAGAGGAAAGAACCCCTCAAATTGCAGTTCTAATGGTTATTTCCATAGGCTGTGCATGCATGTGGGATTTAACAGAAGAGCCATGAAGAAACATTTATTCTCACTCCAGACAGCTCAGTTCTTTCTTCTTCTGAAGGCTGAGTTTCAAGCAACATTTCTTTTCTCATTGTACATTTAATTTGGGGCACAGTAGCCAGACTGGAGAGCTGAGCATTTCTTATTTCTCAGTTTCTAACCAGGGCTGCCCCTCAGCATTGGCTTTGGTAGAACTAGATGAACATCTTGTCCTAGTGCCTTCAAATTAACCTCAAAGGACACTTGTGTCATTGCCATCGTGGTTTAGTACTGGAATTAGAGGGAGTGCCAGGCCTAGCACTCCCTTTTAAACGGGGATGAGGTGATGGATGTGTTCTACAGGGGAAATGCTCCTCCACACTGACCTGCCTCCAGGATTGTGCTGGCTCTTTATGGGGAGGGATCTGTTTTTCCCAGGTCTCTTGTCGGAAAAAGTAGAGCATATTTAATCCAGGAAATCTCTCTTTTTTACCATACCAAAGGGACTTAATTTTTTTTTTTTCATGTGTAGTACAACTTCTTTTGGGGACACAAATCATGTCAAATTCCATTTGCATCTGCCTTTAATCCAGCTGAGCCTTTATCACCATGAAAAGGGACAAAGGGACAGACTCTCCCAGGGAACCCAAGGGCTGCCATAAAGCTGCTCTGAAATATTTCTATCCACTCCTCTGAGGGGGGGTCTGAGAGGAGGTGGATCCCAAATTTTCTTGGTTGGACTGGTGCAGTTCATACAACTGCACTCCTTTAGTGCCAGATCCCTCTGCAGCACCCCAGGACTCCCTAACAGTGTTCTCCTAGATCCACAGTAAATTCTGCTCCCTCTGTTGCTGCCTTTGCCTTAATTGACCCATTTTGCAGCAGATGAGGCCCCAAGGAGAAGTTAATCCGAGCAGGAACATTAAAAGGCAGGTCTGGGCTTCTTGTCCTTGACAAAGCCTCTTAGCCCCAGTCTCACCTTTTTACCCTTTGTTCTAAAATATTCTGATCTAGCAATGAATTCAGGAATCTCTCCTGCTAGATAAGTCTCCACAGCTCTCTCTTGCCTGAGTTTTGGATGTGATGGGTTTTTATGGAATTATGGGACCAAGAAAGCTTTGGGAAAGGGGAGGATGGGAGCGTGTTACAGCTCCTGGCTCAGTCCTTGAGGAACAGACAGCTCAGCAAAAATCAGTGATCAGGGCCTCCACCCAGACATGGAGAGGGGACAGAAAACTTGCTGTTGGATGAACTGTTTAGGGGGGAGCTGGAGAGAAGGGAGCTCCAGCAGAGAAACAGACAGGGTGACCTGCTGGGCCATGAGGAGAGGGGCAATATTTGAGCCCCAAAGAGGGAATTGTGCCTGGTGCCTCCAGCACCAGCATCCACTCTTGGACACGCTGTGGGGTTTGTCAGTAGTCAGGATATTGTCCTTTTACAGCTTGGAGAAACAGAGGAGGATCCCCTTTCTCCTGCAGGACACAATTTATCCTGGTGGAATTGCCCAGGAGGCACAAAGGGATGTGAGCTACAAAGACCTCATTGCTCCTCCCTGCTCCCAGAAAAGTGGGATCTGCCCTGGTCCCAGGGCCTTGATCCACACACATCAGACCTGGGGTGGGAATTCTGACTGCTGCTGGGTCCTGCTGGGCCAGAGCTGAGAGCACCAAATACTACAGCAAAATCTGTACATTTGCAAGGGGTTAAACACAGGAATGTTGAAAGTCCGTGGGGGGATGGGAATGATGTGGGAATCCAGGATATTGGATCCAGCATTCAGTCAATTACCATGCTTAGTTAAGTACTGCACGGTGGAGTGAAGGCTGCAGTCTGTTACAATGTCTGTTCCTATAAGTCATTTAATTATGAGGTTGCTCATATGCCATTTTAACATATGTACAGTAACATTATCCCTCTTTTCTAGGTCACCATCCTCATAAGCCTGGCTCTTGCATTCCTTGCCTGCATAGTGTTCCTTGTGGTGTACAAAGCCTTCACTTACGACCACAGTTGCCCAGATGGATTTGTTTATAAGGTAAGGAACTTCAGAAGGATGAATTGCCTGAGCTAATGACAGGCTCTAATTGCCTGCATGGTTACAGCCCAGGCTGCTTTTTTTTATTTTGACCAGGCCAAACAGAACATTTGGCAGGAATGTGTTGAAATGGAAAAAGTGTTCTGGGAAATGTGGACATGCATCTGACTCCATCAGCTACTGTTACAGTGTAATTGTTGGGATTAGCATTTGGTGAACACTACAGACAGATGTTCAGCAACAATCCCTCATATTTGTGAATGGATTTATTGCAGCTGGGATCCTGCATTTGCTTCCCACACTCCCAAGTAACTGATGTTTACTGGCATACATTGTAATGCAAAGCAAACTGCTGCAGTGCTGACACTCTGTCCTTTGTGAAAGAAATCCAAATTTCCTCAAGTAGTTCACTTCTAGGTGCTCTTGAGCCTTTATCAAGAGCAAACCCGTGTGACAACTGCTAAAACCCAGTGATTTTGTATTGAATATTCACAGTCTGCTCTGCTGAGATAAAAAAATATATTTTGAAAAATAATTCACTGACTTCTCACTGTGAATAAACTCATAAATTCACAGTTTTGACCACACTGGGGATAATATGTGAGCTGGAAAATAGAGTAAGATGTTGGTGTATTAATCATTGTGAATTATTCTCTTAGGTTAATAAAAAGGGAGAATTGAGATTGTTCAGACTGGAAAAGGCTTTTGGGAGACCTAATTGTGGCCTCCAGTACCTGAAGGAGCTACAAGAAAGATGGAGAGAGACTCTTTACAAGGGGGGACAAGGGGGAATGGCTTCAAAGTGACAGAGAGAAGGTTTAGTTGGATATTGGGAAGAAATCCTTCCTGGACAGGGTGGGCAGGCCCTGGCACAGGGTGCCCAGAGGGTGGCTGTCCCTGGATCCCTGGCAGTGCCCAAGGCCAGGCTGGACAGGGCTGGGAGCACCCTGGGATAATGGAAGGGGTCCATGCCATGGCAGGTGCTTGGAATGAGATGAGCTTTGAGATCCCTTCGTATTTCAGAATTTCAGAATCAAATCCAAACCTGAACTTGTGAAAAGAGCTGCCCCATTGGGCTGTGCCTCCTGCCATCCCCAACCAGGTGCTCGTCCCACTGCTCAGGGTAACACTCTAACAGAGCAGCACAAAGCAGCTTTTGCTGCCTCTGCCTGGCCCCTGCCTGTCTGGGGATGGATTCTGGCCTGGCACCAGCAGGTGAGCAGAGCTGCTCAGCCAGCCCAGCCCCTTTGGTCCCTCCCTCATTGCACAGCCCTGATCTCTCAGATCCGCTGCCATCTGTTGCCAATAGCAAGCCAGGTGCTCATCCCACTGCTCAGGGTAACACTCTCTAACAGAGCAGCACAAAGCAGCTTTTGCTGCCTCTGCCTGTCCCCTGCCTGTCTGGGGATGGATTCTGGCCTGGCACCAGCAGGTGAGCAGAGCTGCTCAGCCAGCCCAGCCCCTTTGGTCCCTCCCTCATTGCACAGCCCTGATCTCTCAGATCCGCTGCCATCTGTTGCCAATAGCAACAGGTTTGGAACGCCAAGCCCGGCTTGTTGCTCTGGCAGGGCAGCTGCAGCAGTGTGAGTGCAAACAGGAGCCATGAAATCACCCCTGATGGCATCACTGCTTCTCTTTGTGCTTTCCCCTCCCAGCACAAGCGCTGCATCCCCGCCTCGCTGGACGCCTACTACTCAGCCCAGGATTCCAACTCCCGGGGCAGGTTCTACACCGTCATCAGCCACTACAGCATGGCCAAGCAGACCAGCTCCCGGGCCGTGTCCCCCTGGCTGCCCTCGGGCTCGGCCAGCCACGACAACAAGGCTGCCAAGACAGAAGGTCATTAAAGAAAACGAGCTGGGCGGAGCTGGAGCGGGAGGGAGGGGGGACAACAGCTGAGCGTGCCCTGCTGGCAGCGGGGCAGGAGGGAACCCAACCCAAGGGCAGGATCAGCTTCGTGGATATTTCTTTTTGTGCGTTGTTCTCGTTGATTTGTAACCGAGTCGAGCTCTTGTACAAAGGCATGTTTGATGTTGACTGTACCTTAACGATGTAAAAATATTTTTAAATCATTGCTTAACTATTTGTTAGAAAAATAAATTAAAAAACAAAAAAAGCAAGTTAGGTAAACAGCCAGAGAGGATAAAAGCAGCAAAGAGAATCCCACCAAGTTTTGTCAGTGCTGGAAAGCTGTGGCAGAGGCTCCACACGCAGTGAAGGAAGAGCTGGAATCCTTTCAGGAGGGGTAGAGAGAACCTGGTACAAAGACTTTGTGGTGCTGTTAGGTTTGCCAAAGGGGAGATATTTTGCTGTCAGACTGAATCTGGTGTCAGTGTTCATTCACTGAGAGAGAAATACAGGCATCCCCTCCTTCCCCAGCCATGCTCACGTGCAAACACAAACCCTGCACAGTGCCCCAAGGAAACCCAGAAAGTTCCTGGAGTTCCTAATGAGCCACCAGAGTGCTGCTGGTCCTGGCCAGGCTCTGAGGCTGGAATCCAGGCTGCTGCTTGGAGATGGAGCAAGATGGGAGCAGGCAGAGGCTGCTGTAGTGAAATCTTGAATAAACTTTTGAGCACAGGACTCAGAGGCTGCTTCTGGCAGAGATTCCCTGCACGAGCTTTGGCAATTTCCATGAGGCTTCATCCTTTGGGACCTCTCTCCTGAGGGCCACCAAAGCTCAAAGAAATGCCATTATGATGAGAAAAGCATCTCAAAAGTTCTGATAGTATTGAGCCTCTTAATTTTCAGCCCCTGATTTTCCCATGAAATGGGATGCTCCTGCTTCCCTCCTTCAGCTTCAGCTCCTTCAGCATTTCCAGGTCATTAGAGAGAGGTAAAAAACAAATCTCTGCTTGCAAACCCAGAGCAGACCCCAAGTTTAATCCAGTCCTGCCCAGAGTAACACATCCTCTCCCCACAAATGGCTCTTGAGATTAGTGCAAGGCTGGTGGGATTTAAAAAACCCCCAAGGATTCTCTTTTTCCAGAGCTGCAAGAGCAGAGTGCACAGGCAGGGCAAGGTTCACCTTGTCTGAGCTGCTTTTTCAGATTTTTGGCTAGACTGGGATGGAAATTAGGAACTGGCCCCTTCTTCCCTCGCATTGGGCAGTTTTGTCCTCCATGTCAGAGACTCTGGGCAGTGTGTGAGGGCAGAACTCCTCAGTCCTGCAGGCATCATGATAAATAACTGTATAGTGTAGCTAAAACTGTAGTGCCAAACACCATTGTCTGACTCCCTCTCCTCCCTTCCCTTTCCACCTGTAAATTCATTTCTCACTCAAAATGTACAAACCACCCCCTCCACCAACAACCCCAACTCCAGCAAAACCACTGAACAGTTTATAATTTTGTGGTGTATTTTTTGTCAGTAGGTAGCAGAGACTGAAGTATTTTTTGGTGTAATTCTTGAACTTTTCTGACGGGATTAAAATAAAGTTCGATGTGACTGAGAGTGGCTCCTGTGGGTTTTCTGGCAGGTGGTGGGTGGCATTTGTGTGGTGCTGCCAGGCAGAGGCTGCACCTTGCACCAGCCCCAAGGTGACTCTGGATTTCAGGAGGCATTTCCAGAGCTTCCCATTTTCCCCTTTTAATGCCTGGATTTTATTCCCTATGTTCTCACCCATTTCCAATACGAAAATAGTAATTAAACTGCAGCTCATCTTCTACTTTACAGTGGAGCTCCATTCCCTTTTAATGGGAATTCCTTCCAATGGACTTCCTTCTAATTTTAAAATCAGTGGATTACAGGAACTTTTCCTGGCAGCAATGTCCCCTTCCCATCTTTTCCTGATACAGGCATTCCTTGGAATGGGAGGTTAAAGGAAATCCAGCTGCAAACCAAGGGCCACAGCTGAACTTTGGGAAAGTTGAGCTCTGTGACCAAACTCTGCAGCTTGGTTTGTAACAAACCCACAGCTCTATTCATCTCACATGCCTCAGAAAGCAGATTGTGTTGCCTCAAATCCTTCAGCTCTTTGAAACGGAATGATAGCCTGGCATTAAATTGACTCATTCCCAAAGGCTAAAGAACATTTTGTAAAACCTTCGGATAGCTTTCCTCCAAAAAAAAAAGTGTATTCAGAGTTGTGAAATTGAGCTACCACAGGAGAGAAACCACTCTGGTGTTAGAGGTCAGCACTGAGTACTTGTGAAATATATTGAAAGGTTCCAGTGCTGTGCAGGATTGAGTCAGGGGATAATTTAACCATGCAATTCTATTGCAGTTTCCCAGTAATACTCTGTGTGTTTGCTTAAATTAAAAAAAAAAAAAAAAACAGGAATCAAATCACTTGAATTAAAAGGGTTCTAGCTATTACTAGATAAGTGAGTCTGTGGGGATAACCATTCCTATTTAATAAGGGAAAGATCAAAATCTGTATAGAGCAGAATAAAAAAAACAACCAGGAAAGACTCAGGGGGAAAGTAAAAGAAACCAAACAACTCAACTCCTGCTGCAAGTGCCACCACTGTGAATATTATAGCTCCTGTGCAAGCTGCAGTTGAGCTTCCAAGATTCAGCCACGTATTTTAATCACAGGAACAGGGAGAGAATTTGAATTGTAGTGCATCATCTTATTATTTCAGTCTTTAAAAGCCTCCTTCAAGGTTGATGGTGAGTTTTCAGCTCTGATTAAAGAGCGTGTTGGTGACAGCCCGGGCTCATCAGGGCTGTGGGCTCTCTGTGCAGCCTTGAGGGGCTCTGGAGAGCAATGTTTTCCTGAGCTGTGCCTGGCTGAGGGCTCAGGCTCAGCTCTGGCTGATCTGAGGAACAAAGAGCCCTCCCTGTGCCTCTCTGTGCTGGCCAAGTCCACCAGCTCCAGCTTCTCCCCCTGCCCCTCACCCTGCTGCAGCAGGAATCTCTTTGGGTGATCTTCTCCCTTCTGGCAGAGTTTGAACTCCCCGAAAATTCCTTTGTGGGCCCCTGGAAGAGCTGTCAGTGTCTGGGCTGTGTGGCTGCCCCCCTGGAGCGGGTGGAAGGAGAACGGGCAGCACCGGGATGAGCTCAGCTGGCAGGACCAGGCATCCTGGGCAGGCAGCAATCCTGGGGAACAACTGGCAGGACAGGTGGGAAAAAATAACTGCACCAAAGGGGTGGAGATGGCAAGGTGGGAACTCAGCTGAGCCCAGAGCCACAAAGAGAAGGGAAGGGAGAAATTGTTGGGGCTTGAGAAAGATGGAGAGCAAGAGAAAAGGAGATTGGCACCAGGCAAGGCATGGAAGCAGGAGCTGCTTTTGTGCTGTAACCCCACGACCCTGAACCATCCTCCTCCCTGACGGAGCCTGCCTGCCTTTGGAAAAGCCTCTCCAGACATCTGCAGTGCCCCGAGGGGAATGTCTGACTCCAATCCTCTTGGACTGCCTGCAAAACCAGGGCAAAGAGGAAAAGAGGTGCCCACAGGGCTGGCAGGGCACAGTGGCACAAACAGCTGAGCTGTGTCTGTCAGGGTGCTGGAGGTGACTTTGTGCTCTGGGCTCCAGAGACAGCTCAAGGCACAGCCCTGAGATCAGAAAAGGAACAGGCCCTGTCCCTTTGCATGTGATTTTTTATTCCCTTTATCCTCCCCCGTGCTTGCCAGCTGTTTCTGGTTTGTAATAATACCTCCAGTGATAAGTGTAAGGGTCGTGCACTGAGCTGTCTACAATCACATTTTATACGATTAGTCAGGGGTTTTTAAAGCACCCTAATTATTACAGTCAAACCGGATTAAGCCATTCCTCTAATAGATTTTCAGTTCCTGTAAAATAGGCCAGGGAAAATGACTTACGGGAGGAGATGGGGGAAGGAAAGGCTCTTTCCTTCCATCTCTTTGGCCTTTGGTTTTTTTAAAATTCCAGCAGTGGCAGGGGCACTACAGGGATCCCACTGGGATCACCGGGGCAGGAGTGCCCAGCAGGGCTGAGGTTTCTGGCACTCCATTCCCCTTCTCACCTGCACTGGTGCCCTTTGAGGGGCAAAAAAAGTCAAATCCTTTTGATTTAAAATAATAAAATGATTGGTTTTTTTTCCCTGGGGAGGTGGATGACAAGTCATTTGAGAGGTTGTGGGTTGTTTCCTCACAGGAAATAATCCACAGGAAGCCCAGGAGGGCGGGCAGTGCAGCTCCACTGTGGCTGTTGCTGTTGCTGGGGAAGGCTGGGCAGGATTAGTGCAGGATTTGCCCTGCAGCAGGCAGATGGTGATGGGGAAAAGCAGACAGAGAGGACATGCAAAAGCCTCTTAGCAGCAGGGCACACGGTTCATCCTGGCACAGCCCTGCCCCAGTGGGATGGCCTGGCCCCAACCCTGATCCCAATCCCACTGCAGGGATCCGTGTGCTGGATGTGCTGCCTCCACCCAGGGGCAGGAACAGCAGCCCTGACAGAGTGTGAGCCCCTCTGGGGGGAGCAGGAGTGGGAACCTGCAAACAGAGGTGCCCCTAAGAAAATACTGACCCCACACAGACAGGTTTGGACAAATCACCTGTGGAGGATTCCCGTGGCATCAGGGAGGGATGGTGCCATTGTCCCTCACTGCTCCTGTCCCTCCATCCTCACAGGCTGTGCAAGGACAGCGTTCTCCAGCACAAGTGGCCAGAACCAGCCCCTGGGGCTACCACGAGCCACCCTGCTGGGGCTGTCAGGTGCCAGCAAGCCCTGGAGCCCACAGCTCCGTGCCAGAGGCTGCTGCAGTGCCAGCACGGGGCAAACCGAGGGAGGATTTGCTGGGGGAAATGAGGCAATGCCAGCAGCACTTGCAGCAGATGCCAGCCCCTGGGGCAGGCAGAGGTGGCACCCAGTGCCTGGAGCTGGGCTTCCACCTGTGCCATGTCCCTGCAGGTCAGTGTGTGCCTCCCCATGGCCTTGCAGCCCCAAAATCCAACCTCCCAAACCTTGCAGTCACCAAATCTGCATCCACAGGAGGGCAACGAGGTTGGTGGGGGGCTGGGAACACAAACCCTGTGAGGAGCCACTGAGGGAGCTGGGGGTGCTCAGCCTGGAGAAAAGGAGACTCAGGGGTGCCCTCCTCACTCTGCACAGCTCCTGAAAGGTGCCTGTGCTCAGCTGGGGCTGGGCTCTTTCTCCAGGCAGCACTGACACAACCAGAGCACACAGCCTCCAGCTGCACCAAGGGAAATTCAGGCTGGATATCAGGAAAAAGGTTTTTCCAGAAAGGGTGATAAAGTTCTGGAATGGCTGCCCGGGGAGGTGGTGCAGTCACCATCCCCGGGTGTGTTTTACAAAGCCTGGATGTGGCACTGGGTGCCAGGGTTTAGTTGAGCTGTTGGGGCAGGGCTGGACTCCACGATCTTGAAGGTCTCTTCCAACCTGGTCATTCTGTGAATTCTGTGAAATTCCTTCTCCACACTCTGCTCTGCAGGCCGGGGGAGCAGAGCCAGCCCAGGCCATGTCCCTGTCACCTGGGTGGCAGCAGCAGCTCAGAGCTCTGCTGAACACCCCCTGCCAGCCCCACCAGCCATGGCTGCATTCAGTGCTGGGAAAATTGATTTCTGTGTATATTTTGTATGCCAGGTTATTACAATTACTCTTCAGGATCCTTTGGGATGAAAGGCTATTACAGAGATGAAAGCTCATTAACAATAAATATAAAGGGTCACAACTCCCCATAAAAATGTATTAGAAACAGATTTTAGTTTGGAAATGTAAATATAGCATTTGGCAGCAGGCAGGACTGGCTGGTCTGGTGTGCAAGAGAGCTCAATCCACTGGGAAGATGGGGCTACTTTTATAGCAGAATTACTGGGTGAATTATGGAGTTTTGGCTCGCTGGCAAAACAACTTCTGCCTACCATCAATTAAAAAAAAAAAGGAATTGTCCCAGTGGGGAGGAAGAAGGTTTCTCCTGCTAAAAATAGGATTTTTGTGGTAGAGCTGAAAAATTTGGGAATTTACAAGTATAAATGCTGAGAAGAAAAAATACAAGATGAAGGGAATTTTGAAATTAATGGTAGGAATGAAAGTACCTAAACAATGAGAAAAACTCACCCTTTTTCACATATATTTTCATAAATTCATATATGAAGGGGAAGCTGAACCTGGCTTTTTCCAAAAACATTTGAAGCACCAACATTCCCAACACTTTTCCCCTTTACCTTCAGCAAATTCCAGCTGCCTCACCCAGCCAGGGGTGTAAATGAGCCAGGTTCCCCCAGCTGCTGCTGGTGACCCGACCCTGGGGGTGCCAGGGCTGTCCCTGCACTCCTGCCACGGGGGTGGATCCTTGGGGAGCCTCTGAGCAGTGATTTGGGGACGAGGACCCGAGCAGAGCTCAAACCCAGCCTGCCCTGGCAGCAGCTAAAGGTTCTGAGCAGATTTCAGGCGGCACAAACTCACTGGAGTAGATTTTTAGTGCCTGGAGTAAAGGATGTTCCATAGGATCCCTTTTTCCCCATCTCCTCCTCAGGCTGAAGGTCTGGAGGAGCCCAACAGAGGGAGAGAAGCAGAGGTTTGGGGTTTTTGCAGAGGAAAAGGCTCTGTCAGCAGCAGAGGGTCCCGCGGGGCTCAGCTGACTCAGGCTCAGCTCACCGAGGTGCTGCAGTCACTTCACGTTTAAAGATGCAGCATTCCCTCCTTGCTCCATGCCATCCCTTGAGAAGGAATTTTTCCGGTGGTTTTGATCAATTGGCATAATCACCGAGACCTTCAGATGAGTAATTAAGATGTTCAAGTCTTTGGTTCATACAAATTGCATTAATCTCTGTCACCCCTCCCTGCAGCCCACCCCACGATCTGCTCCCTTCTGTGCCTTGGCCGTGCTTAAAAAAACACCAATGGAGATTTTTCTTAAAATAAAAACGAACTAAGACATGCCACTTTAACCTCCCCAAGCTAAACAAACAAAGAAGGGGAGAAAAATCTACTCCACACCTTGCTCAGCTCTGGGTTTATTGCTTTTCCCTGCTGCATCCAATCTGCAGAGCACAGCCATCACTGCCTGTGAAAAAGGCTCCTCAGCCCTTGTATTTCCAGTGCAATTTTGGCATTACATGATGGAGAAGCTGTTGATTTTTGTGTGGGCACATATTAATAACAGAATCACAGAATGCCAGAATGGTTTGGGGTGGGCAGGGACACCTTCCACTATCCCAGATTGCCCCAAGTCCTGTCCAACCTGCCTTGGACACCACCAGGGATGGGGCAGGGGATTGTAATGGGAAAATTAATTTATTTTGTATAAATATATTCATATATCTCTATCTATCCCATTATTAAACTGATTAAATAGAATTTCTCTCCTTCCCTTTCTCCCTGCCTTTAAAGTGTGCACACCTTCAAAAAAAGCTCTGAAGTGCTGAGAGTCCAGGATTCCCTAACTCCACCTCCAACCCCAGCACCAGCAGCCCCTCAGGGAGATCCATGAACAAACCCCACAGCTCCACGGGGGAAGAAAGGCTGTCCTGGGAATCTGTGGCTAAATCTGCCTCAGTTCTGCCACAGGTGATGGAACTGCACCTGGGGAAGCCTTCAAAATTGACATGAGACAGCAAAATGTGGGAGAGTGGAGGTAGGAGGGGAAGTTTATTGGGTAGGAAGAGAAGGAATGGGACTGGAGAAGAACCAGGGTGGTGTTCAGAGCTCCACTATCAGAGTGTTGGTCTGCACAGCCCGGGCAGGGCAGCCCTGCCTGGATGTGAAATCTGGGAGCAGCCCCCATTCCTGGAGCTCCCCATGAAGGAGAATGTGAGAAAACGATGCTCACTTCAAAAATTTAAAAGGTTTATTAAAACCTTATCAAAAACACAACAGAAGACTGAATAGAGAAAATATTACAGTGATTGGAGTAGAGAATCTTTCCCACCTTGTGCTCACCCACACAGCGGAGGTTTTTTGCCTTTTAACCCTTTAGCCCCTCCCAAAGTTCTGTCCATTGGCTCCTTCTCTGTCCAGTGCTGGAGATCACTTCTTTACATCTCAATTGGAGGTCAGGGGTTGCCATAGTAACAATCCCACCCTCCCAAATGTCCCAAACCCAGGGAACCCCTGATAACAACACAAGGGAGGGGGTTAAAGCACAACTATAAAGCTATAAAACTTATCTTGACATATATATATATATATATATATGTTATTAGCCTTTAATTGTGAGAGTCAGCCATTGCATTACCCATCTATCACAAGAAGGATCAGGAAATCCACAGTTAGGAAGAAATCCAACAATTATTAAAGCCATAATTAAAGAAATTCTGTTCCACCCAACCACCTGCCTTTATTTGGGCGCCGTTTGGGCTCTGCTTTCTGTGCCCTGGATGGGTGGGGGGAATTCAGGTGTGCTGCTGAGGCTCCCAGGAGCACAGCCCATGGGATTCCTCCGGAATTCCTCTGGAATTCTAGCCCAATAGAATTCCAGAAGAATTCTAGCACAGCCCCAAGGAATTCTCGCACAGCCCCAAGTCACCTCAGCACAGGGATCAGGGCACGGACCCAGGCACACATTTGGGTCCCAAATTTAATCCCAGTTTTAGATCCAGCCCTGTCTCTGCTGGTTCTGCCTTTAGGACGAGGTTCTCCCAGTCCTGAACCCAGCACAAGTTCATAAATCCTGAAATGGGGACAAAAAGGTGTCAGCCTGTGAATGAGACACCAGGAACACTGCTGACACCTAGATTTTGCTGGATCTTGGGGTCAGGTTTGCTGGCACCCCTGGGATTACAGACATTTAAATGATGTTATACTCATTTTTGGTGGTTTTTCTCCATTTTTCTCAATTTTTTTTTCCCCCTGAAAGGCACTTGCTCTCCACTGCCCGGGGCAGGGAGGGGTCCCTGGGGACAGTGAGTGCACTGAAGTGCCACGAGCCTGAGCTTTGGTGCCTATTTAAAATCAAACCGTGCCAATAAACCCTCAAAACGCACCAAGGCTTGGCCGAGGGAGCTTTCATCTGGATGTGCCGAGGGTAATTTCACCGCTCACAGGAGGGAGGATCTCGCTGTAATCACTTGTGCAGGGACTACACAAGACAACCTAATTACTTTCAGGAGAGCATTTCACAGGCTGTAATTGGGCCCGGGGATGGCAGGGGGGAGCTGGTGCGGGGATGCTGCTGGTCCTGCATCCCTGATTGCCTGGGACGCGGCTTTGGCTGGGAATTGCCTGCTGAGAGAAATAAACCCTGTTTTAGGAAAGCAGCCTGGGGCCACAGTCGTTCCACACCTCGAGGTTAAAGGGAAAGGTCGGGGCTCGATGCAGGAGGGATTGTGGCTCCCAGGGGCTGGAAGAGCCTTGGAAGGGCTGGTTTGGGAGCAGGAGCAGGAGAGGGTGCCTGGCACAGCCCCTGCAGGCTGCCAGCAGGGGATGGAAAATTTCATTTTGAATTCTATTTCTCTGGGCTGTTTGAAGACCACTCACTTCAGCTTCCAGTGGAAAGAAGAACACTGGAATTGAGATTAAATGCTCCGTCTGTTTTGGTTTATTTTCTTTTCCTTCCTTTTCTTTCCAGTTTATTTTCCTCCCCTGCTGCTGCACGGTTCCACTTGCTGTGACAGAAATTCACGTTCCCTGGGGGCAGCTCTTGGATGTCTTGAGATCAGCAGAAAACCCTCCATTGACTGAAACCCCCCAGATTTCTTCCTGCCTGATTTTCAGATAGAGAATGACTATTTTAAAGTAATTTCAGGTGTTTCAAATGCTTGTCTTTGGCTCCTGCCTGATGCTGAGAAACCTTGCTGCAGGCTTCAGTGGCAAATTGCACAAAGGATTTATTTTTAGTTTTATAAAACATTTGCGAATTTGGTTTTTTTGGTGCCACACACAATGTCTGTGATGAAGCAGAGTGGCTGAAGGAAATTTTCAGCTTCTTGTAAGAGTCAGGGTAATTTACTCCCAGCTTCCCTGCTAACGAATTCTGTGCTCATCCCAAATACAACAAGGCAGGTTTTTTACTCATTCCTGTATTCCCCTTCAAAATTGTCTTGCTAAAGCTCCTTGTAGCTCTCTGTGTATCCTAGCAATGCTGAGGACCAAGTGAATTCACATTAACAGAGGAACAGGCCCTCTGGTTTTTAATAATTCACACCATTGATTTTTTTCCCCCTGTCTGTATTCCTGCAGTCACCTGCAGCTTTTGCAAATTATAATGTAAACCCAAACTGGGCTGCTCTCAGATCTATTTTCCTAATACAGCCCCATCATTTCTGCCCTCCAAGGTCCCTTTATGCCAGCTATAACTCTCTTTAATAGTTTTGTCCATTTTCTGCAATCTTCCTACTCGAGAGCTGAGAAAACTGAAAGGAAATGATTTAACTTGGGGAGGTTTACAATAAAGAGCAATTATTCCTCCTGTTCATTAAAGTCTTTTTATTCTCTGCTCTCAGCACCTGCATTTTGTGAAAATACCAGCACAAGGTAGCAGAGCAAACACTTTGATCCCATATTAATTGCACTAATGTTCAAGGTTAAACCTCTGGCATTCCAGAGGGGAAATGCTGAAAGGATTTCTGATGAGGCCTGAAATGACACATTTCCTCTGACCTTGCTCTGTTTGCTGCAGCCACTGGAGTCTCCAACTGACTTGTGAAAATTCCAAGTTTATGGAATTTTATGGAATTCCTCCCTCCTCCTTGCCATGGCAAGCCAGGATGTGCAGTCCCAGCACTCTGGGAAATTCTGCGGGAAAACCTCCCACTACCTTTTTTTTTTTTCCCCCTTCTTTTTTAGAAGAACAGCTCATTTTTAAATTTTTTTTTTTTTTTTAAAGTCTGAAATTTCTCAGCGCTTCCACAGCGGGAGGAGGCGGTGGAAGGGGGTACAAAGTCGGGGGAGGAGCTGGGGATGGAGGATGTTTCTTTGACACTCTCCTTTTCACATCACCCTTCTCCCTTTTCTCCAAGTGCCGGAAAGTTTAGCGCTTCCACCCACTCCCAGCGGGGGGTTAGGAAAAAGAGAGTTTTTTTTTTTTTTGGGGTTGCCTTTTGTTCCAGCCTGTTCTGCCTCGCAGAGCCTGCAATAATATCAGGATGAGATCCAGGAGATTTAAAAAGCATTGGTGCTTCTCTTAAATGGGGGATGCCCCAAATATCCTCTGGTCTCTCTCATTCAGCCCCACCGATGGAGAGGGATGGGCAGGGCACAGCCTGGCCTTGGGCTGGGGTGGGAGAGCCCTTCCTGGGACACTCCAGGGATGGGGATCCAAACCTCCCTGGGCAGTTCCAGTGCCTGAGCACCCTTTCCATGGGGAAATTCCTGCTGTGCCCACCCTGAGCCTGCCCTGGCCCAGCCTGAGGCCGTTCCCTCATGTCATGGTAGCCCCCATGGCTGTCCCCTCCTGTCAGGAGCTGTGCAGAGCCACAAGGGCCCCCCTGAGCCTCCTTTTCTCCAGGCTGAGCCCCTTTCCAGCTCCCTCAGGAATTCTCCAGCCCCTTGCCAGCTCCATTCCCTTCCCTCCAGCCCCTCACATTTTCTGTCTCTGATCAGGGCTGTCCATTACGGACAAACCCCTCACCCAAAGCTCTCTTTGCTCACGGCATTCCCTCTGGCCTAGGAAGGAACAGGCTGATGTTTTCCTGCCTCAGCTCAGCTGTTCCAGGCTGCTCAGCCCTGCAGAGCCAAGCACCAGAACTGTCCCAAAAGAGGGAAAAAGGAAAAGGGAGGGAATTTCAAAATGGGATGCAAAATGTGAACCATTCTCCTGCACCTTTCAAGGTGCTCAAGGATATCTCTAATGGGTCATTTTTTGATCATGTTCTTCACCCTGCAAAGGGCTGAGTGAATCCTGGCAGGGGCAGAGGATTTTACTCAACACCTCACAGAAAATGGGATGCAATCTGATCCTGACAAAGAATTCTTGTAGGGAAGCAGCCCCAGAGAGCTCAGCCTGCCACGAGGAAAGGAACAGATCACAGAACCACCTGGGCCATGAAAGACCCAGCAAACCAAAAGGGCTGTAAATTCTGCCAAGGCTAATTCAGCTCTGGTGCATTAAAATAGGAAGAGAGAGAACAGAAATAAATAGGCCCAATGTCTCTCACACAGCAGCTCTGAGCTATTGCTTTTTTCTACCATCTGAAATCTTATTAACCTGCGAGTTCTTAAGGGTTTTTTAATTATTTTTTCACTGCACTTTTTTTTTTTTCCCTCAATTTCTTGGTTTGTACTACAGCCAAACGACTCTGGGGTGAATGAATTCCAAGCTTTTGAAGTAGTTTGTAAACGCAGTAGAAAATAGTTGTAAACTTAATTGAAAAAGGCAAGAAGAAAGCACTGTCTGCCTTTTTAAAAAGCATTGTTCCCTGGCAAGATCAAATGGACATTCAGCTCATTTTGCATGAAGGAATTAAAAGAGGAAAGCAGAAACGTGTTCTTTGTTCTGCGGGCCAAGTGAGGGGCAGACTCTCCTTCCTGGGGCAGGACTGCCTCCTGTCCCCTCTTCTGTCACCAGTTCCCCTTTCCCTCTTCCCACCAGCTTATTTCACCTTATTTTACTGTAGGAAGTGTCAAATAATCCAGAGCATTTGCTGTTTGCAGGTCAGTGCTGCACAAAAACAGCTTTTAGGTCACCAAGACCCCATGAGCAGCCAGCAGCTGTTCAGAAGAAATGTTGCAGTGATGTTATCACAGAAATGTCAGGTAGCAGAAGCTTTAAAATGAATGTTTTAAAGGGGTTAAAGGTCATTTTCAAAGATCCCCAAGACCAGACCCAAGCCATGAATCTAGACCCAGATTTCAACTTCCCTCAGTTCTAATTTAACTTTTTCTAAGGACTAATGGCTCTATTTTCCAGCTCAAGTGCTTCCAGGAAAACCAAAGTCAGCCACAGAAAATTGCAGAAAACCTTAGGAGGAGACACACAGAACAGCCTTGTTATGTCAGAGCAGCACTGAAAAGAACACTTTTTGTTGCTAAGAATTTCTTAGATTTGAAATAGGAAAAAACAGAGCAGGGACAGGGAGGACTCATTTTGGCTCTTCCCCATCACCGAGGCTTCAAAATTCAGGGCAGGAGAGAGAGAGAATTGTGAAGGGAGAAGGAAACACTGAAGGGTTTTCACTCTGTCACCCTGAACTCACAGTGGAGAGGGACGAGAAGCTCCTGGGATTTCTCCTGTGTTTCCCAGGAAATGGAGGGGGAAAGCTCTCAGATTTAATGTCCCTGCCAAGCCCAGCCAGTCCCTGACTCTCTGATTAACCAGCAATGCCCTGCCAGCACTGTGGAAGCTGAATTTGGCCAATTTTCCCTGGGCTGCTGTCACTGCTGTCTCCACCTGAGCCAGGAAAACCAGTCCTCTTCCATCACTCACCCAGCTAAAAGCCAAAGAATTCCTCTTTTGGCCACAAAAATCCTTCCTCAAACACCCCCAGAGCCTCCTGATGCCCTCAGGGGCTCCCTGGGGGGTGAGGAATGGCTCTGAGGGTGTGGGAGTTTTTAAAATTAGAGCATTTGGGGATTATTGATAAAGAAGGAAGTTTAGCTTGAAGAGGTTTTATGTTTTTAATTATTTCATTGATCTTTTTTAGGTTATGAAGGCACACACATCACTGGGAAATGCTTTTCCTTCCCTGACATTTCCCCTAGGAGGCTCAGAGAGCCTTGCCTGGGGGCAGTGTGGGACAGAAATTCCACAGCAGAGGAGCCTCAGGGCTGCTCAGCCACCAGGGCTGCACTTTGTCACCCCCCTGGGGACCAGCCAGGGCTTCCCTGCTGTCAGAACATCCTCAGGACTTGTGGCCAAATGTGGGAAAGGGATTTGTAGAGAATTTTCAAATGTGATAGAAGGCTCACAAATACAAATACAAATACAAATACAAACAAATACAAATACAAACACAAATACAAATACAAACACAAACTACGTAAATCTTCCATCGAGCTTTAAAAATTCTCCATAAATCCATTTCCCACAGCCATATTTATGATGTTATTTTCTTTTCCTGATGCTGATCAAATCCATTTTTCCTGTTGTGAGTGGAGGGGTTGCCTTTGGCAACATCAGCATTTGATGTCCCAAAAATGGGACGTGGAGGAAGGGCCAGTTGGCAGGAGAACAGCTGGGTGAGCTTAAAAATAAAAGCTGAAGTAGAAATTTTGGTTTTTTATTGTCCCTGGCTTTCCAGGGATGCCATTCTGCACAGGACTTGAGTGCTACAAGATGGAACAGGCAGTGCATTTTTAATCTGATAAATAATCTGATGTTCCAGATTCCTCCTGCAGAATGAAAATGAGTAAGACTTTTAGGATCCTTTTTAAATCAACATCTTCAGCTTTTCTAAGCCTCCCATCACTGAACTGTCTGGATGCCAAAATAAATAATAATCCTTTCTCCAGAGCATCTTCATAAGACTTCAAACATTTACAGAAATAAAGAAAATAAACCTGGTTATTGTCTGAGCAATCATTTGTTTATTGATGGAGACAAGTCTGCTCATTTTTCTTGCTCTCTGGTGATTACATTATGATAAAATGTGACATTTAGTGATAAATTTGATATGGTTGGTTACGTACAGTTTAAAAAAGGGACTATCCAATTATTCTTGCCTGTGCTGGTGGGAGGCTTTGGCCACCTGTGCAGGAGATTGCCACAGTTCTGAAGCAAAGAGCAGCCCCTTCTCCAAGCAGCTGTGACAAATGCAGAGGTCACAGATGTTCCCTGGCCCATGGATGTCAGTTTTGGTGTCTCCCTTCTCACATTCCAGCAAAACCTGGAGCCCAAGCCAGGGCTGTAATGAGAGCTCTGCACTGGCTGAGCAGGGGATGAGTGCAGGGACAGCCAGGACCCAGCTGGGAGGGCCAGAGGAAGCCAGTCCACTAATTAGGACATTAGCTGGGAGCTAATCCACCCAAACCATCACTTGGAAAGAGCTCCCTAATGGATCCCAAAGAAAAATTCCCCAGGTGGTTCCATTCTTTGGACAGAGCTAAAGTTCCTGCATTTTAACCCAATTTGAACCCAAAGCAAGGACAAAGCTGCAGTCATACAGTGAGGATTGCTGGACACAAAGTGCACCAGAGCAATGTCCCTGGGGGGGGAGAGGCTTTACAGCTTTCACTCCCTACAGCTCCTGAAAGGTGCCTGTGCTCAGCTGGGGTTGTCTCTTTCTCCAGGCAGCAGAGCACAACCAGAGCACACAGCCTCCAGCTACACTAAGGAAATATAGGTTGGATATTAGGAAAAAGTTTTTTACAGAAAGGGTGATAAAGTTCTGGAATGGCTGCCCGGGGAGGGGGTGCAGTCCCCATCCCTGGGTGTGTTTAACAAAGCCTGGATGTGGCACTGGGTGCCAGGGTTTAGTTGAGCTGTTGGGGCTGGGTTGGACTCCATGATCTTGAAGGTCTCTTCCAACCTGGTCATCCTGTCATTCTGTGAATTCTGTGTGTGATTCTATGATTCTGTGAATTTTGTGATTCTGTGGATTCTGTGTATCTGTGAATTCTGTGTGATTCTCTCTGTGCCACAAGGGATCAGCTGCATTCCCACAGCAGCAGCACAGGAGCAGGAATTCCCTGTCCTTCCCTGGGTCCAGCCCCAGATCCCGGCCTGTGAAGCAGCACCAAAGATCTCCCTGACCTGCTCTCCTATCAAAGATTCCCTGTGCACCTTTACCCATATCCCTGGTGTCCCCCAGCCACCCCTGTGCTGCCAGGGCAGGGTGGCACTGCTGGCAGGTGCTCAGCTGTGCAAGGACGAGAACAAATCCCCAGGAAAGGAAGGGAAACAGCCTGGACATGTGTTCTGTTTTAAACCAGTATTGGCCCTCTGGAAAAAGAGACATCCAGGGCCAGGCCACCCTCCAAACCATCTGGCACTGCTCTTTTCTGTTGCTGCTCCTCCTTATTTCCCAATTGCCCTGGTCTATTGAGAAAAATCATCTGTATCACCAGGTTTCTCCTGCCATGAACATGAATTTTAGGATGCAGCAGCCTCTTGGCAGGAGCAGTGAGGCATCTGGGCCAGCCAGGGAGTTCAGCCATCCAAACAAAGTGATTGGGATTAGTTTCAATGAGGAAAGAAATCAGCAAAGCCCCTGAGGGTGCAGGGCAGGGGACAGGCTCAAAAGATGGCATGTAATTAAATTCTTGGCTGAGAGGAATATTTTCCTTGTCCTTCTCTGCTCCTTCCCCTGGGGCAAAGAGCCCTGTGTGAGTTTGCCTGCCCTCAGTGGGGCTTCAGCCTTCTGGATCAGCTCCTCGTGCTTTGTTTGCTGCTCTCCCAGCCGTGTTGTGGTGTCCAGGAGGATCAGGTTGGTGCTGGAATGAAGGTCCCTGGTCCTGCTGCCGTGTCCCTGTGTCCTGGCCTGCCTTTGCCCGTGGCTGCAGCCTGAGAGCTGCAGGAGTCCTGCAGGAGGGCAGCATGGCCTCGGCTGCCCTGCTGTTCCAGCACCTGCATCCCCCAGCCTGGCCAGGGAGGATCCCCAGGAGCCCTCCTTCCACAGGGCACTGCCCTGCTCACCCCTGCGCTGCTGACCTGAGCCCTGCCAGCTCCCAAAAAATGGGCCATGCCAGCTCCCAAAAAATGGGCCATGCCAGATCCCAAATGCGTCCTGTCACCTCCCAAAATGGGCTCTGTTAGCTCCCAAAATATGGGCTCTGACAGCTCCCAAATGGGCCCTGTCACCTCCCAAAATGGGCTCTGTTAGCTCTCAAAATATGGGCCATGCCAGCTGCCAAAATGAGCCATGCCAGATCCCAAAATGGGCCCTGTCACCTCCCAAAATGGGCCCTGCCAGGGGCTCCCAAAATGGGCCCTGCCAGCTCCCAAAAAATGGGCTCTGCCAGCTCCCAAAATATGGGCCATGCCAGCTCCCAAAACAAGCCCTGCCAGGGGTTCCCAAAATGGGCCCTGCTCCCAAATGGGCCCTGCCAGCTCACAAAATGGGCCCTGCTCCACATCTGGAGCCTGCAGTTCCCTGTGCCATCCCAGCCCCTCTGCTGCCCTGGGGGGCTCCCAAAATGGGCCCTGCCAGCTCCCAAAACAAGCCCTGCCAGCTCCCAAAGAATGGGCCATGCCACCTCCCAAAAAATGGGCCCTGCCAGGGGTTCCCAAAATGGGCCCTGCCAGCTCCCAAAATGGGCTCCCCATCTGGAGCCTGCAGTTCCCTGTGCCATCCCAGCCCCTCTGCTGCCCTGGGAGCAGGGAGCTGCTGGCCCAGCCCTGCAAGGAGCTGGAGCTGCTGGAGAGAGCCCAGAGGAGGCACCAGGGAGCAGAGGGATGGAGCAGCTCTGCTGGGAGAGCTGGGGTTGTTCACCTGGGCAGGAGGAGCTTTGGGGTGACACAGTTGTGGCCTCACAGTAACTGAAGGGGCTACAAGGAAGATGGAGAGAGACTTTACAAGGGATGGAGTGACAGGACAAGGGTCATGGATTCACACTGACAGAGAGCTGGGTTAGATGGGATTTTGAGAAGGAATTGTTCTCTGTGAGGGTGGGCAGGCCCTGGCACAGGGTGCCCAGAGCAGCTGTGGCTGCCCCTGGATCCCTGGCAGTGCCCAAGGCCAGGCTGGGTGGAGCTCTCAGCCACTGGGACAGGGAAAGGTGTCCCTGCCATGGCAGGAGGGGAAAGAGAAAATCTTCAAGGTCCCTTCCAACCCAAACCACTCTGCACTTCCATAATGATTCCCTCACAGTATGTTTTCCCTCCTCCTCCCTTGCTCCAGCCCTGTGACAGCAGTGACCCTGGCAGGAGCAGCAGTGACCCTGGCAGGGGCAGCAGTGACAGTGACAGTGGCAGCAGTGACAGTGACCCTGGCAGGAGCAGCAGTGGCTGCTCAGCTCCTGCTCAGCAGCACCAGGCTCTGATGCCACACCAGGGGACCCCAGGGCTGGGCTGGGACCAGTGGAGCTGAATTCATTCCCTGATTTCATTCATTCTCTGATTTCATTCCCTGATTTCATTCCTTCTCTGACATCATTCATTCTCTGATTTCATTCCCTGATTTCATGCATTCTCTGATTTAATTAATTCTCTGATTTCATTCCCTGATTTCATGCATTCTCTGATTTCATTCATTCTCTGATTTCATTCCCTGATTTCATTAGTTCTCTGATTTCATTCATTCTCTGATTTCATTCGCTGATTTCATTCATTCTCTGTTTTCATTAATTCTCTGATTTCATTCCCTGATTTCATTAGTTCTCTGATTTCATTCATTCTCTGATTTCATTCTCTGTTTTCATTAATTCTCTGATTTCATTCCCTGATTTCATTCATTCTCTGATATCACTCATTCTCTGATTTCATTCCCTGATTTCATTCCATCCTGCAGAGGTTCAGCACAGAGGAGGAAGGGACAGGACAGCTCTGCTGTCAGCCCTCCCCAGAAAGCAGCTACTGCTCCTAACAATGGCAATAATCACAATAACCAGCATCAGCATTCTGGGTGTGTACCAGGAAAACATTAAATGGGCTGTGGAGTACAAATAATTAATTCTCACTCACTGGAATATTAATTAATGTTTAAGACAGGGATATATTGTCTGTGATTCCCAGTGTTTTTTGGCCTGTGCTGCTCTTGTTTTCCTTCAATTATGGCTGAATTCTCCTTTTCCTCCTCCCAATTTAATACCTAACATTTTATTTCTCCTTACAGCTCTGCATTTCTTTTGTGTGTCATCCTTAATATTTTTTCCCCTTTTTCTTTTATTATTTTGGACTCCTTGGTGCTGTTTTCTTTCCTTCCACCTTCTTTTTCCCCCTCAGTCAGAAAATCCAACAAAGCATTTCAGCTTGTGATGAAGAGTTTCCCTCAAGAACAACAAATCCAAATCCTCATTTCCTGAAGGACACTGGCAGTGGAAAGGAACCTGCCCTTCCCTTGGGAATCCTGATTTTCCCCCTCACCTTCTCAGCTGCTGTAATTTCAAGGCAGCTGGGATGTAAATAATCAATATTCCATGGGGTGAGGATGAGTAGTGGAGCCCAGGGGCTGAGTCAGAACTTCAAATACCCCAAAAAATGGGCAACAACTTTACTGAACACAACCAGCAACCCTTTCCAGGAATCTTTCTTTGTCTGCCAGAGAATGGGAAATACCTGATAAACATTATTGTGCTGCATTTCCAGGCCATTCTCTCAAGAACTACAGACCAAGCTGCTGGAAACAGGGATTGATTCCACCAGTTTGCTAATTAGAAGATGAATGGGCAATAAGAAACATATCAGCAAGGAAAAAATACACCAAGATGCAGTGATATGTTCCTGAATCTATTCTAAATATCCTTAAACTTTTCAGAGCAGCACACCTTTGATTTTTCAATATTAACAGCTGGTTGGGTTGTTTGGTTTTTTGTGGATTTTTTTGTTTGTTTGGGTTTTTTTTTTTTTTTTTTTTTCCAGCTGTTAGGTCCAGTCTGCCCTCAAAGCCACCTGGGGCTGCACAGATGTAAGACCTGCAATTCCACGGGCTCCCACCTTCTTTTCCACCAAGGCTTTTTGCATTCAGAACATTCCAGTGGAATGGAATGGAAGTTTTATTTTGTTGCTGGTTTCTGGCAGTACGTGGAAGTGGGAGTGGAAGAGCAGGAGGCTGTTTTTGGGGATGGATTTGGTGTGAGATGTTTGGGGAGGAGCGAAGATGGGAAAACACCAATAACTCCATGGATTGGCAGCTCTGGGAAATGCTCTGTGGAAGTGAGAACTCCAAACCCAGCAAGACCTGAAGGAAAATATCCTCATGACAGCTGGGAACACAGAGAGGATCAATACCAGGGACAGGGACAGGAGTGTTCTCCATCAGACACTGCTTGTGATCCCATTTCCAACCCTCCCTGTGGCAGGGCAGGGCTTCACAGGGAACCAGATTCCCAGGGAACTGTCAATTCCCAGCCAGACACACCCATGTGAGGGGCTGTGACTTCACACATCCACTGGCTCTGTCACTTTTGGCACCTCAGCAAAACGACTGAAGAAAGAGGGAGAAGCAGCAAAGCAAAGCTGACAGTCAAGGTTCAGCTCAGCATTGCTCCCAAGTTCCTGATTTGTTTGGTACTGGTAGTGTTCCACAGCGTTGCTGTGAGATTTGAAACAGAAAAATGCTAAAAATTAAAATTTAAAACTAAAAAAGAGTCTTTTAAGAGGGCAGGAAGATGCGTGCAGCAGCTGTGTTCATGCAGGGACTTCCCTGAAGGGTTGATTCTTCCTCAGGAAGAATTTCTTCATGGAAAGGGTTGGCAGGGGCTGCCCAGGGAGGTTTGGAGTGCCCAAGGAATTCCTGGAGGTGGCACTCAGTGCTCTGGGCTGGAGACAAGGTGGGGATGGACACAGCTTGGACTGAATGGCCTTGGAGCTCTTTTCCAACCTCATCAATGCTGGGATTCCGTGCTCTGAGCAGTGGATGTGGGATTGATGAGCAGTGAAGAGGTCAGCAGGCTCTCCTCTTTGTCAGGAGTCAATAAAACACCTGACAAAGCTGCCTGGGAGCCGTGTTCTGCTCAGCTTTGGTGGCTCTCTGGGGAATGAAACCTCTCCTGATGTTTACATCCCATCCCTTCGTGTGTTTAACCTGGAATTACAGAGGCAGCAACACCCAGAATTTGATGTCTCGGAGTCTCTTACAAGTGCAAACAGAAAAAGAGAGACTTTGAAAAGACCTCAGAGGTGAAAAGAGGGGAAAAAAAAGAAAAAGAAGAAAAAGCACCTGTGAATCCTTAAGGAAATGGAACGTGAAAGACCAGGCCACCATTCCTGTCACACCACAGAACTCAGGATTAAACTCTGGGATGAAAGTGTGATTCCAGCCTCAGCCCTGCTCTGGCACAGCCAGGGCAGCGATTCCTGCCCCAGGAAATCCCCGGGGAGGGACTCCGAGGCACTCAGGGAGGATTTTGCCACTCAGAGAGGAGAGGGAGCCTGGCAGGAGCTTCTCTGCCATCAGGAAAGGGAGCCAGAGATCCCTTAAAACAGCCCCAAAGAGAGAAAAGCAATTACCATGTGTGAAAGTGCTAATAGAGAACCAGCCAGCATTTAATGGCTCTTCCCAGAGATCTTTGAGGATATCTCCTATCCACGTTTCTCAGAATTTATTCAATTTCTTTCATTATTCCTGAATTCAGTGCCAGCCTTGGCTCCATGGGGGAATTCCAATGTTTTGACTCCTCACATCATCAACCTGCCTTGGAAATGAGAGAAATTCCTTGCCAAATATTTCGTTTTTATTTAGTAGAGGCCAGAAATACAAAAGAAGAGGGAGGAGTTGGGACACTTTCCTTGCTCTTGTGGCTTTAAGGTTCTTTGGAAAATCAGTTATCGAGAGGTGGCTTTTTTGTGGGAGATTCAACTGATATTACAATGTTCAATTAAGCTCATTAAAAGAAGATTAAGAGACAATTTAATCCCAGTTTGTCAGTACCTACACAGGGAGAACATTTGATACAAGAGCATCCTTAACAAGCAAAGGTATTGAGTTACCAGCTGAATTTAGCAAAATTAAATTAGAAATAAAATTAATTTTCTTTTTTTTCTTTTTATTTTATTTTTTTTTTTTTTTAACCAGGGCATTTTACCATTGTAACAAGTGACAGTCAGGAAATCCTGATTTAGATCAGGATGAGGTGAACTGGTGTGCTGTATTCCTGGAGTTGCTGAGGTTTAGAGTTGGGATGTGCTGACTGTAGGTCATGGAATCCCAGAATGGTTTGGGTTGGGAGAGACCCCAACAATACCCCCTTGGGCAGGGACACCTTCCCCTGTCCCTTGGAAAGAGGGAACCTGAATCCAGGCTCGCTCTGAGGAACCTGGGGGAGCTGGCAGTGGCTGGCAGGGAGGTTTGATGTGGATCACACAGAACTGGAATTGTTCTGTCAGAGAGATGACACTCTCCAGCCCTGTCAATGCAAGGATTATCCTGACCAGAAACATTGACTGCAAGGAAATTAAAAAGAAAGTGCAAGGCTCTTTCAACCCAGGTCTGAAATCCTAAACAGATTCCTATCCTGAGCTGTAAAAACAGGAGATTCCGTTTCTAAGCAGTACAAACCACTGGGAGCCATAAATCTCCCAGAAGGGAATTTATTTTCCCCCTAATTTACATGTTATCTGCAGTCCACTGTCTTCCCATTCCCAGCTTTGGCACTGAGGTGGAGCAGTGATGTAAACATCAATATTTTAAAGTCAAAGAAGAATACAAAACGAAATTGAATTCCAGTAAGTATAAAGGAAATACAGCAATGGCTCTCCTATTGAATCCTCTGCAGATTCCAGATAATGGATTATTCAGAGACCTTCAGCTCATAAAAAGGTGCCCTTTATTCCTGGAATTTGATGCAGTTTTCTCTTAAACTGTGATTATTTTCTGATTCAGTTTCCAAGTAGATTTTGACACAGTGGTACAATTTCCTTATCTGTCTCTTAGAAGATGCTGCACTGGGCTGTGAAAATGAAAACAGCAGCATTTTCCATGTGGATTTTCCCTCATCTGTGTGATGTTTATTAAAAAGAATCAATCTGAGGGACACTTCCCAGCACAGCAGAATGGGAAATGCAGCTGCTCCCTGCAGGTGCTTCCAGCTGATAAATACACCCCACTGCCTGGCCACACACAGCAAGAGGTTTTAACATGCAGGAGAATCATCTGGAACTCCAAATACCAAGCTGGGAACACAGCAGAGATGAGGAATATCTGTAATAGGTGCAAACTGATCCCAACTCAGCCAGAAACCATCACTTGGCTGTTCCAGCACCTCCCTGACCACCCATTCCCCCAAAATCCACTGTGCACACAAACTTCCTCATGCCTGGGGCTTGCTGGGGATGGAAAGCACCAGCTCAGGGGGCTTGGGGCTGTTGGGTGTTATGTCCAACAGGAGGATCTGTCTGTTTGGGTCTCCCTTGGAAATCTTTTCTCATGGAAACCTGGTGCAATTCAGAAATGAAATGCAGAAATCCCCCACTGCCTGCTGAAATCTCTGCTGCTGTCTAGAAGGGAGAACTTTTCTCTCACAGATCTAGAAGTTCCCTAACCACCCAAGAATCCCTCACGTTCATGAGGGCATTTTCTTTTTTTATAAAAAGTAAGGGTCCAGACTGATTTCTCACTTGGCAGCACAGAAAAATCACCCAAAGGCTTTTAATTTTTTTAAAGGAGTTTTAAAAACCTCTGCTGCCTGCAGCGCAGCCCATTATTCTTGGAGGATAATCCTACATTAAAAGGGGAGTGACTCAATGTTCTCACAGGCTTTTCCCCTCCCTTGGCTTTTGTGATCTTTGCCCACTGATGTTCAGAGTGGCTTTGGACAAACTGGACTTTGAGAGCTCCATTTCCATTTGGGAAATGCTCACTAATTTGGCAGGGTATCAGATGGCTTAATTAATATTTCAGCCCTTTGATATGCTCAGATGTGAGACCCTCCAGAAGAAGGGGCTGTGAAGCAGATAAAACCATCAGCTATTCCTTTCTAATGAACTCCCAACCCTGAGCAATGGATTGGCCTGCCTTGATGCCTCCAAGGCTGAAATCCTCTGGCATCCTGATGACCTGTTAGTGCTCCTTGGAGGAGAAAGCACCGTTAGGGCAAGCTTAGTGTGGAATAAGCTCCTGTCTAATAGCAGAGTTCACCAGAACCTGCTCACTTTGCTGGAGATAATTGCCCTTAACACAGCTCATGCTTTTGCCTTTGATTTGGGCCACACAACTGAATTTGTGGGCAATTACTGAGGGAGCGTGAAGACATAATTGAAGGTTAGGAAGAGGTAGACACAAAAGGAACAGCTCTGGAATTAGAGTGCACTGATTCACTCTGGCTGTGGGGACACAAACAAGCTCTCAGCTCTGCAGGGTTCACAGGAGAACTCTGGAGTTACCTGAGCAGGTA
Source organism: Onychostruthus taczanowskii (assembly GCF_017590055.1). Lineage (NCBI taxonomy): Eukaryota > Metazoa > Chordata > Aves > Passeriformes > Passeridae > Onychostruthus > Onychostruthus taczanowskii. Next base: position 2,752,892 of record NW_024498573.1, read on the forward strand.
CCCCCAGCTCTCAGAGATCTCAGGGCAGCACAGACACAACCTTCACATCTCACTAAATGCATGAAAGAACCATTTTTTAGGATGATTCAGTGCTCGTTACATTAGAAATTACACTTTCAAACACAGAAAACTGATTTCTGTGCTTTGAACCATTAAGTAGCCAAGACACAGAACTCTAGCCAGGCTCAGCACAGCTCACAGAATGTTTGATCCACAGGAAAAAGCCCCAGTGGTACATCCATGGCCAGCCCTCTGGATAAGGAGGATGCATCACTCAGTGTTAAAATTAATGAAGTGAGATTTAGGAGGTCAGAGATATATTTGATTTCATGTTATCAAGTCCTCTTCAAGGTAGTTCTGGCATGACCTTAGATAGGTCACCTCTCCCCCTCATAATTTGGATTCCTTACCCGTGAAGTGGTAATAATTATATTTATACACCTCCCAGGAGTGCTACAAACCTCATTTAGTGATGTACATTTGGAGACCTTAATGTAGAACTTATTAATTAGAAAGTGTTGTAAGAAATCTTTCCCCCCAAAATATTGGGTTTTAGGGTTTTGTGATGCAGCATAACCTAATAAAACCCAGTCCTGAAAGAACCCAGGGTGCAATACAGAAATGGTCATAGTCCTTAAGGATAAATTGAGAATTCCTGAGCCCACAGCTGCCTGGAATGTGCAGAGGTTCTGCATTCAGGAGGGATGGATGTGCACCTGCTCTGGGATGATGAGAGAGCAATTGTCTTGGGTTGGAAATGCAGGATGTGGCAGGGGGTGTGTTCTGTTTGCCTTCTGTCAGAGTGGGGCAGTTATCTGCTGTTCATTGAGCAGTTTTCTTTATCTCTTCCACACCCAATCCTCCCTCCAGGAGACATGTTCTGTTCATGGGCCATTAATTATTAATTATCTTCTGTCCATGGCCAGTGAGTGTCCCTGCATGGCTGATCAAATTCCATCATCTCATTGGGAGATGCTCCGCCCAGGGGAGGAGCCAAGCATTCCTACCTGGATACAATCTGAGCCTGGAAATACACCACCCAAAGGAGGAAAATCCACTGCAAAAGCAGCAGTGTGTCAAAAGTGAATTATGGAAATGGCCCTGAACAGCCACAGCAGTTGCACAGAAACATTTGGGGAACAAGGAACACAGCAGAGAGCAATGGCAATAACAATGCCCAGAATTGTTTCCACCAATATCTGTTTTTTAAAGTGAGTAATTTTAGTTCTCTCTTTGTAAACGGGAGTTGAATTGATGATAAATACAACCAGAGCAATGAAAATATTTTGCATTACATTCTATTATCTGCCCTCTCCTGCTTGGAAGTGGCATGGAGATATTTCTTACAACTGAACTGCAGATGATCCTGGGCCCAGTGAAGTGTGGTTTGTACAGAAAAACCAGGAGGCTGGGGAGGCACAAAAACCTCTCAGGTCACTGAGTGATTACCAGCAAGATTGTAGGGATCTGTGTAGTTTAATATTTCACTGGAATGCGATTTCCCTGCTGGGATCTCCGAGCACTTGGCAAACATTAATGCTGAGAGGCACACACAGTTATGGGGAATTGCCAGGGAGGAGTTCTGCTGATGTTCCAAAGGCAGAGAGGGGCTGAGGGGCCTTTGTGAGGAGGCAGCACTTGGGATCAGAGAGGGTGAACATGACAGGAGAGAGGGTGGGCATGATATCAGAGAGAGGGGACATGATAACAGAGAGGGGACCTGATATCAGAGAGGGGGGATGTGGTATCACAGAGGAGAAATCTCACCAGGCCTCAGTGAGAGGTCTGTTGATGCCTCAGGATTTTAGCTTCTATATTTTTCATCTGTTTGTAATCCTGTAATTCTTTAGTGTAGAACTCTAAACTCCATGTGCAGTGGGAGCTGCTGCTTTCCCAGTTTGGGCAGACACAACAATTCCTCTCCAGGCCTGGCAGTCAAGGACACCTCACTGCCTCAGGGCCAGGAGATGGAAACAAAAGTGAGCTGGGGGCAGCAAACTTGAGGTTAATGACTTCATTACCTGAAGCTGGAATTGGAAGATTAACCCCTGATATGCAAATGAACCAAACTTATAAAAGTATGAAAACCTGTGACCCATCATCCATTTTGGGTGTAGCCCCTGGGGGACTTTGCCTGCCCCAAATGTACCTGAAGGCCCTTCAATAAATAGCAACGCTTTTTATTTCTTAATTTTGTCTGGCCTCTGTTTTAGGTAGCCCCAAAAGGTATCAGTGTGTGCAGCTGGACAGAAGGAGAGGCTGACTCACGGCCAGGAGGAGCCACTGCTGCCAGGAGCTGTCACCTCCATCAGATGGGCTGGCAAGTGGGAAAGCAGCAGCAGCAGCCTCAGCACTACACAGGGTGTTTTAGGCATGGGGGATTGTTGGTTTTGTTTTGTTTTCATTTTTTGTTTGTTTGTTTTTGTTTTTTGGGTTTTTTTGTTTGTTTTTGGTTTTGGTTGTTTTTTTTTTTTTTTTTTTTTTTTTTGGATGCATCTGGGAGGTTGGTAAAGGGCAGCAGGGACTGCCCAGGTTTCCCCAACCTTTCCCTGGGAGCTGTAAGTGGTGGAGCAGCCCTTCCATCACCTCGTCCTCTCCGTGAAGTGTGGGAACACACTGCTCTGGGTATGTGGAGCTCGATGCCTCTCGCTTGTCTCTGGAAATCCCATTCCTGCTTCTCCTGCCAGCTTCATCACAGAAATCCCTGCAAGTCCAGTGACCTCCCCCTGGGCTTTCCACTGGCATTTACAACCTGAGGCTCCCCTGCTCACTTTCCTCCCTCTGCTGAGGTTCTCATAAATCCACGAGTGTGTTTTACACCCCAAATCCTAACCAGGCAGCAAAACCAGCTAAGATTGAGCTCATGTTTAGGCAGGCAACCTCGCTATCAGCATCCTGCCAAAAGCCAGCTGTTATTTGCCTCCTCCAGAGGCCCTGCTCCTCTACCTGCACGTTTGGATTGGATTAGGAGCCCTCACTCCAGAGCAGAGCCATTTGCTGCTATTCTCTCAGCAATTCAATTTTGCCCAATGTTATGGGGAACAGCCTGCCTTGAGAAGTGAGTCAGGGCATTACTTTACTTTTACCAGTCTGCTTTAAACAAATATTAGAGAGCAGCGCTCCCCTGGGTCCCGTTACAGCAAACAGCAATTTTCAAGCAAGCTCCAGAGTAGATTGCTACTGAGATGCTTCTGTACTTGTAGGATGTCTATTATGCACTTATGGCACTTGTGAGAGGGGTGATGGTGGGGGAAATTTCACTGGCCTTACCCCGGAATAACAGAGTGCCAAGCTAATAAACTCTGCACTTCCTCAGAGTGTGCAGGGACTGCATGTGCTCCACACAACCTCATTTTTCATTTCCTTCCAGAGTGCAGAGTTAGGACTCGTGCACAGATCCCTCTGCACACAGGATGTTTGCTGTCCCTTCCTGTCACAGAGCTGTCCCCTGAGCCCTGTGTCCCCGTGGGACAGCCTGAGGAGCAGCAGCATCTCCCTGCTCTGAGCAGCATTTCTCAGCCCTTCTTCCCCCAGATTTCCTTCCCTCCCTTTCAGTCCCCACCTGCCTTTTCAGCTTCTCTGCCCTGCTGGGTTCATGCCCTGGAAATTGTGATGATTTCCATCCAAGTCATGCCCTTCCACACCCTTTTCCCATCTCACATCCCCAGAACATTTTCCTGCACTGGGTCCTGCTGGTGAGGCAGGGTCTGTCTGTCCTGTCCTGTGGGGTCCTGCTGGGACAGACTGCCTGGAGCAGCTCCAGGAGGGGCAATTCTCCCTCAAAACTCTGGGCAGGCAGGGAAATACCATGCAGATCAGTTCCTCCCTCCAGCAATGGCTAGCTGTTTATTAAACTTCCAAAGCTGCAGCTGAGCTCTCCTACATCAGGGTCTCCCCAGCAGAGCTCAAAGGAAAAAGGGCTAAAAATGACTCTGCAATGAGACCCTGAAAACTCTGGGCAGGCAGGGAAACACCATGCCTGCAGATCAGTTCCTCCCTCCAGCAATGGCTAGCTGTTTATTAAACTTCCAAAGCTGCAGCTGAGCTCTCCTACATCAGGGTCTCCCCAGCAGAGCTCAAAGGAAAAAGGGCTAAAAATGACTCTGTAATGAGACCCTCACACAAGTTAAACCTGCTTGTTCATAATCAGCTTCTAGATGGGTGAAAAACTGAGCTGGGTGAGAATTCCCAGCATTTCTGATGTGTCTTTCCAGGGTGAGAGCCCACAGAGTTCTGCCAGTTATTAGCTGAAGGGTTTGGCATTGGGCTGGAGCATCCAGCTCCAAAACCATCCCCTCATTCCAAGGCCCAGCTCTTCCCCCCTGCTTGCAAGCTTGGTCTGGAGTGGCACTGGATTCCAGGAGGGATGAGAGCATTCCTGAGAGGATGGGAGGGGAAAAAATCTTTGGAAGCTTCTCCAAATCGGGATCAAGGCAAGCAGCAAAACCAGGAGCTGCTGCCTCAGATGTGCTTCATTGGTATTCTGGAGGCAGCTGGGCTAGGGACTGCACAAAATTATTTTCAAACAGGAATTACAATTGGCAAGGCAAAATGAGAGAGATGGAGAGAATTTTGGGGGCATTTGTCAGCTGAGAGCCTCGAGGTTGTGTTCAAGCTGATGACAGAGTGAACACAAGAAAAGCTGAAACAAATGGTGCTCCGTGGATCAAAGCAACGAGATTCTGCCACAGATCCTCAGCAGTAAAAGGCTTTTCCTTGTGGAAAAAGGGAGCCATTCCAATGGGAAATGAAACGATAAACAAAACTCCCTCCTGCTAAACACAGGCTGGTGAGGGAGTGCAGGTGGGGATAAACCCAGCCTGTCCTTCCCCAACCAGATTTATGCAGCAGTGCCTTCCTGGAGCCCTCATTCCCTCCTTGTCTGCTGCTGGGCTGACACACACCGGGCTCCATCCTGCCAAATTTGTCAGTCTTGACCTGCGAGTCTGATCTGGGGGAAATTCTATTCATTGCTGAATAAATAATGCATGGGCAGCCATGCATTTTTCATGCTAAGGCTTTTAAAGGCCACTGTAGTGATGCATGTAAATTCAATCTCCACCCCCCCAACTCCTTTCTCTGCACACTCAACTGCTAAATAATTATTAACATCTGACTCAGGCAGGGTGAGGGCTGCACCAGCCACAGAATCCACTGCTGCTCTGACACTGCTGCCTCCACTCCACCCTCCAGAAAGTCGAGGAGAGATAATTCCAGGCAACAGCAGAGCAATTTGCCTCTTCTCCTCCCCCTCCCCTGCTGGTTTGTTAGGTTTTGTTTTTGTTTTGGGGTTTTTTGTTTGTTTCTTGTTTTGTTTTTTGGGGTTTTTGGGGTTTTGGTTTGGTTTTTTTTTACTTTTTTCTTGTTTGTTTGTTTGTTTTTTGTTTGGTTTTTTTTTTTTAATTTCTTGGGTTTTGGTTGTTTGTTTTTTTTTTTTTTTTTTACTATAAAGCCCTGCAAAAACACATGTGCTTGAAGTGGAGCAGAACAAAGGGAGCAGCTCGTGGATTTGACATTTTTCTGGAAGCACATTAATCCCTTCCAGAGAAGCAAAGCTGGTGCCTTTATTTGTAGCTGGTGGCCAGTGTGTGACAGGGACCTGAGGCGGCCACGGGGCTCTGAGTGACAGAAGGGCTCAGACAGGAGCAGGGGGAAGCAGCACTGCTCCAAAGGGCTCAGCAAACACAAATCTGGCCTGGTGGAGGTTGCAGGGGGAATGTCAAAGCCCCCCAGGAGAAATCCCTTCCTGCTGGGGTGAGATGAGGACAGGAGATCGTGGGGCTGCTGAGGCTGTGTCAAAGCCCAGAGTCCTCACAGGGGCTGGGATGGAGGAACCACTGGGGTTTCTCCCAGCTCCAGGTGATGTTGAATGTAGAAATTGATATTGATGTAGAAATGCTCAGGAAACCCCCCCCTGGGCCACCCAGGCAGCTCTGTCCTCCTTTTTGGGAGGGCTGAGGCAGGAAAAATTAATTTCATTTGATCCTCAAAACCTTCATTGAGTGAACCCAATGCCAGGCCAGCCTTGCAGGGACTCTGCAGACAGAGCAAGAAATATGGAAAAGGCAAAGCATGAAATGCATCTCAGTCTCCATCCTCTGGGAATCAAGGTGCAAATTTACTCAGGGATCTGCTGCAGCAAAATGGAACAGCCAGCAGGTACAGAGGGATGTGGAGAGGACAATGCTGGGTGTTGATGTTGGCACAAAGAGTAAAAAGATAAAACTCCTGGATTTTGGGCACTTTCAGAACTATTGGCAGGAGTAAAGTGCTAATACAGTCATAAACTTGAATAATTTCCCCTATAAAGATTTAAAGGTGATGATTTATGTCTGAATTACCCTGACTGGTATGCACAGGAACGTTTTGGGCTACCAGCTCCCCAGCCTGGCAAGAACAATGTAATTTTTCCTCACCAAAACTCTATTTCTGCACACACCAGTGAGATTCCTCAGATGCTTAAATGAGAGCTCATGCTTAAATGCTTTGCTGCCTTGGGACCTGGTATTACCATTATAAGCTTAACTTGATGACATTTCAGACCTAAAAATCTGATGTGAAATCAGGGTGAAACAGATTGAAGGGTTGTTTGCTTCAGTGCTTTTTTTGGGCTCTTCTCAAATATGTGAGGCCATCCCACAGGTCAGGAGAGGTGAGTTTGCTTGTTCAGAGGGTTGCTCACAAGAGGAGGGCACAGCACTGGATATTTTTGTGGAGAACTGCAGAATATTTTTTATTCAGCAGTGGCAGAGAAAGGAGTTGAGGAGGAAGGAGAAAAAGGAAGGTGAGTGCTGAGTCTCTGTGTCACTCACTTGTCCCAGGGGATGTCACCGTCCACAGGGACCTGCTCTGCTGTAGTAACAGTAATGTGGAGAAAAGAAATTTATCCGGCTGCCGTTTGTACTTATCTCTGAACCAGCAGCCTGCACTGGGAGATTTGGGCTGAAGCCACTCACACAACACATGCACACACAAAAATAAACCTGCTTCAAATTCTCCTCTCTGGGCTGAGGAGCATCTCAGAATACGGATGAGAGCTGCCTGCAAACACATCTAGAGAACTTGGAGGGAAACCCAAGACAAATTATGGAAATGAAATGCCCGTCTTTCCAGATCAATGCCAGGGAGTCCCTGTGGGGAGTGTATAGATCATTTAAAAGACTTCTCATCCTGTTCACTGGGATCCAGCTCCAAAGTGCCCTGGCTGATGGGGAGGGTTATTAATTTCACTGGCATTAGGGAATCAGCCACCTGTACTTCATCCATGGACTCCTCTTGGCATTTTTATTTTAGACTCATTCACAGGCTGGTAATAGATGTGCATTTAGATGAGAGTAAAGCTGGTCACAGTAAGGACAGGAGGGAAGAGGCTCCTTTAGTGAAGCCTTCCCCTCAGCCAGGCTGCTTTAATTGACAGCAAACAAAATAAATGGCCCAATCTGTCCAGAAAAGGGATCAAACTCTGGGTTTGGAATCCTGGGCAATGCCATGGTTTGTGCTGCTTTGTCCCTGTCCCTCTGCCCCTCCTGGAGCAGATTTGGGCTGTGGTTTGTGCAGTGAAAGGGAAGGGCTGTGTCAGCACCAGCCCCTGCTCTCCTCGGTGCAGATCACACCCTGGACAAAGGTGCCTCCTTTGAGCAGGGCCAACCCTGTCCTAATGTGCCAAAACTCCTGCCCTGGGGCCAGGCTTTGCTCTCCCAGCCAGGGCAGCTCAGGCTGTTTCAGGAATTGCATCCAGCACAGTTGTCAGTCTGGGTAATGAAGAGGCTGAGGACAGGGGTGGAGAAGCTGTTAAATAAATCATAGCCATGCTTTGCATTTTGAGAGGTGTTTCTCATGTCTGGCTCACAGAACGTCTCAGGAACTGAGGGAGATCTCATTGCTCCTCCTAAAAAATGGCAGAAGAGGACACCTGAAGAGATCAAGCAGCTGCCTCCAGGTGAGGGTCAGGGAACAGAGGGTCAGCCCAGGCTGAGGGAGGGCAGGCTGGAAGAGCAGAGCTTTTGGGAGGGCCAGGAGGGGCAGGGAGGAGCTGCAAGAGCAGCCCCATCAGGGAGCCACACGAGGATGAAGCACCACTGAGGCTTCCATGGATTTTTTTCCATCCTGCAAGGATCACACAGTGCAGGAGGTTCCTGCTGGTCAGCACTGAATTTTTGTGTGTGTGAGGGATGGGATGGGAGACCAAGTGACAGAGCACACAAGAACCTTGACAAGGTGCTGTGACAGCACAGGCACTTTTCTGTCAGTGTAACCCTCTCCTCCCCAGTCCTGACACCTTTCAGGTCTTGCTTCCCCACCCTTCCAGTGCCAGTGGCACATCAGCTCCCCAAAATTCACGAGAACAAGCTGAAAATCCCTCTGCTCCACAGAAAACTGGCAGCAGGATGGAGACAGAAATGCAACAGCAACCGTGGGTAAATCCTGATTTTTGGGCATGGATGGAGAGCTCTGCCTACACCCCCAGAAAAATCAATCCTTCTCTTCTTTTTGTCTGGACCAGCCTCAAATAGCTGCACCCCGTTGCTAAGCTACCTGGCTGCCTTCCACACATCCCAGAGCTGCTGGAAACCTCACAGCAAATTGCAGCTCACATGGTGGGCTATTTTTATCTTTTTGGGAAGAGGGGGGATCAATGGACAGTGGAAGGGAGGAAGAAGGAAGATATTCCAGTTCTTAGATGCTCTGGTCATTGGGTTATGACAAGAAAAGCCTGGAAATATGAACATGTGTGTTTCTGCTGCCTTAAATAGGTAGAAGATATGTGAGATCATGATGAAATATCTGGCTGGCTAATGAATATCAAGTGTCACCTTTTGTGCTATTTTGGATCCTTGGTAATTTGTCTGGGGTGATAATTTGTCTTTCCAGCCAGAAGAGAGCTGGAAACAGCTTCACAGAATGCACAGGAGCACCAGCAACCCTGTGAAGGGCTGGCAAGTGTGGGATAAAAAGCTCCTGGCATTTGCACAGCCACAAGATCTTTCCATGTGGCCTGAGTTTGGACGATCTCACCAGGGAGAAGGCAAGAAAATGGGGTGGAAAAGTGAAAAGAGCTGCAGAGGAATGATTGCCATCCCCCCATGGAACACAAGATTTCAGTCCCTTGTCCTGAGCCACCTGTGTCACCAGGGGGTTCCTGCACATGGGGAACCCAGCAGGTGCAAGAGGAAATCCATGGGCAGCACTTTTCCTGTCCCAAGGGCCTTGTCCACACCTCTGCTAACTCACAACATCGTGCTTTCCCCTCTGATTTTCTTCCACAGGCGGTGGAGCTGAGGCAGGCAGAGCCTGGCTGAGGAAAACCACGTCTGGATCCCACCACGGGCCAGGTCCCCTTGACTTCGAAAGACCCATTGAACAAATCACCTCATTGATTATATAAATACATAAATCACCTCATTTCTTATATAAATACATAAATCACCTCATTTCTTCTGTGGTGCTGCCAGGATTGAGGGTTTCTATACAGACCAGCAATAAACTGCAAGAAAATGGAGTTGCTTGATGGTTTTCTCTGTCCCTTTTCTTCCCATAAAACGTGCTGCAGTCATATGAGGTGAGAAACCCACTGCAGTTCCCATCACTCTCATTGCTCTGTGCTGGGTTACCAAAAAGCCTTTTTAACTCATTTTTCAGATCCAGAAGAGAAAGAAAAAGGCTTAAAAATGTGTGGTTTAAATCCCCATTTTCCCCTGTTCTGCATTAAGTGAGGTCCTCAGGTGGGAGGTGGATACAACCCAAGTGACCTCCCCTGGTCCTCTAGGGATCCAGAAGGAGCTCCTGGGAAATGGCCATTCCCAGGGAGCAAAATGCCACTCACAGCCACTGAGATGCTGTTCAAAGGTGGGGGAAACAAAAAGGGGAATCCCCTCATTGCTTAGGATCCATTTAAACCTCCCCATCCAGGAACCCTTCCCAGACCGTTCCTTGCTCTCAGCCAGGGAGGGATTCTCCCTGAAATCACCAGTTAGGAATGAAATCCATCCCAGGCACAGAACTGAGCCCAAAACAGGTTTCCTGCCCTCATTCCCTCTGTTCTCCTGCACATCAAGCACCCCCAGGGCTGGGCCCTGGCACTGCCCACGGGAGGTGTTTGGTTGGCAGCTGCAATCCTGGGCTCCACCAGCCAAAGGGAGATTATTTATATTTTCTCAGCAGCTGTTTGAAGGGAAATAATCCTGGAAGAACCTAATGAATTAGTGTTCTGAGAGTTATCTGAACTAATGAGAAGGAGTGGAAATAGGCTGAGGAGAGGGGGCTGCTTTTCAAAGCAATGCAGTGCCTTTATTGGCTCTCTTCTGCTTTGGAGGTTCAAAGACACTTTTTTTTTTTTCTTTTTTTTTTTCCCCTACAGCAATTTATTTCCTGAGTGATTGAAGAGCAAAAACAATTACAAACTGTACCATTTTCTTTTTTCCCCTCTGAGCTTTCTCATTTTCACTTACTGCTCAAACTTCCTTCCCATCTTTCCTTTCCCTTCCCTCTTCTGCAAGACCCAAATAATTAGGGACAGGACACAAAACCCAACCAGAGTAGCAGAAGTCTTCTGGGCTATGTAGGATCAGGTACTGAGCCACAGCATGCTGGTGAAATTTCAATAAAAATGGGAAAAGGAAGGCAAGGAAAAAAAAAGAAAAGAAAAACCAGAAAACATCTTTCTGGTGCTTCTGAGATCAAAGGAGCAACCCTTGAAATTTGATGGTTGGCAACTTGTGAGGAGGGAGGCTGTTAAACCATTCCTGACTTCTGTGGCTGTTTTATCAGCAGGGAGACAGTGACATTGTTTGAACTAGATACTGACTTTTCCCCCACAGAGCTTGTGATGATTTCTGAGCGTGTTCCCCGAGGCTCAGGCTTTTCTGGGAGAGATCAGGAGCAGGGGAGATGCTTCCACTTCAAACAGGTTCCACTGAGGCAGCCCAGGAATGGGAGCTCCCTGCACTGCCCAGGGCCACAACCCTGTGCACCTCACACAATTCTCACACCTTTTTCTCTCTCTTTTCCTCCTCACCTTCTCCAGGCCTCACAACACAGCCTTGGCTTCCCTGCAGAGTTCAACCCTCCCTCCTTCCCAGGGTTTTTCCTCCTCAGCACCAAAACCATTTTGTAGGAAGGCTTTCAAAAGAACACTTTTGTTTAGTGTTTGTTTCTCTGCACGTGAACGCTGAGAAAGCAAGAAAGGGTTGATGCAGTCAGATGTTGAGGGCAGGATTTGAGGAAAAGCAGCCCTGGATCTGAAGCACCTCCCTGAGCAGCTGGGACTGGCGCTGTTGGACACAGGTCTTCTTCTGGCACCTCCTGTGAAGGCTGGAAAGTGTCCCCACCATCTGCCACCTGGTCCCCACTGCCCCTTGGCTGTGGCTGAGCTGCTGGTGTGGTCACTGCTTAATGACCTTCAATTAAAGCACATTAATTTAGCTGGGATCTACTATTTAAATGAGCTCATCTTCGCTGGAGTAGCCCAAAGAGCAGCCAGGTGAGCCCAGGCAGGCAGAGGTGGGAGGCTGGCTGTGACCTGCTGGTGGCACAGGGTTTGTGGCACTGATGCCTCAGCTTTTAGCTTTTATGTGCCCAGCAGCAGCCCAGTGGTTACAGACCTGTCACTCACACATCCTCCTCCCAGGATATCCTGTTATTTGCACTAAATACATGTCATTATTCCTTTTAGACAGTCTACACGCAGCCTCTGCCCCTCACACTCTGCAGTTCACTCAGAATCCCAGGATGGACCAGGCTGGAAGGGCCACAGAGGGTCCCTGGTGCCACCTCCCTGCTCCAGCAGGGCCATCCCCGAGCTCAGGGCACAGCAGTGTGTCCAGCCTGCTCTGGAATGTCCCCAGGAGGAGACTCCATCCCCTCTGTGGTCTCTGTTCCAGTGTTGGTCACACACAGTGGACTCTTGGGTCTCTCTGCCTGTTCAGGCTGGATGTTCCCTGTTCCTCTGCTCTGGTCCCTGTCCCTGCCCCAGGAGCAGCACATGTGTCCCCATGGTGCTCTCAAACCCTGAGAGCAGCCCTGGCTTAGTTCCACACCCCCCGTGGCAGGGCAGCCCCCCTGGCTGTGGGTTTGGGCAGGGAGCTGCCCAGGGAAGGGGGGCAGTGGCACAGCACTGACCTCTCCGTGCTGGGGGAGCAGCAGGACCAGGTTTGGCTGGATTTTTCTGGCATGGCACAGACTGGCAGGTGCTGCAGAACTGATCTGCTCACCAGCATCCACTGGAGGTGTGCTGGCATGGGAGAGGGGGATGAGCTCAGGGAGATCGAGGCCAAGCACTGGGAAATGGAGCATCTCCAGAAGAGCTTTGTGAGGTCCAGCTCTTCTCCAGGGCACAAAAACCCCTAAATTGCATCCCATCTGCCTCCCTCACCTAATGATTAATAAAATCTTTATCTTTCATCTGGGTACATTTTAGGAAGGAAAAACAACTCAGCAAGCATCCATATGGAAAAGGATTTGGTGAGGCCTCCTTTGAATCCCTGCTCTCTGCCTCTGTTTTACTTCACTGAGGAAAGAAAGTCTCATGTGCCAGAAATGCAAAAAGAATACATGAATAGTTAGAAGTTTAGTTAGAATACATTAAATAGTTAGAAATAAGAGTGAAGCTGCTTGATGAAGGTTCACCACCCAAAATAGGTAAAGAAAACGCGAAGCAAAAGAAAGGGAGGAAAGTTGAAATGTAAATTCAAAGTTTAAAATTCTTGCCTCATTTACAAATGGGGAATTGTAATGGTGGGGGAATTTGTTTAGAAATAGATTAATGTTATATTCTCTGTCTCACTAAAATTATAGTTTTGAAATTACATGAAATATTCATGGAGGATGGGGAGGGAACTAACATCACCTTGGCTTTGCTGCTGAAATGAAACAAACTGAAATGAGGAGGACAGGGAGTGACTGAGGAGCTTTTTACATTTCAGGAGAGCAGGAGAAAATTTCCCTTTCCTGTATTCAACGATTAAAATGATAATGGCTACACAAGGACCTAGACAGAGAAATTTCCAACCCCTCTGAAATTCTCTGCAGCTTGCAATTACACACAGGCAAATTTATCACGGGTGCCAGATGGCACAGCGAGCATATTGGCAGGGATTTGTGGAAGAAAGGAGGAAAAATAGCTGGCCTGTTCCGTGCCTAGCTTGCCTTCCCTTCTCCCTCCCACCCCAATAACCTGTTCCTATTTTTTCCTCTCCATGTAAATTTTCCTTCCTCTGTGTAAACCAGTAATTTGGGGAAAGAAACAATCAGATTTATTTGGGGTAAAAGCTTCATCTGAGATACCCACGGGTTCCCTGCGTTGCCAATGGGTGAAATCACAGAGCTCCAAGGCTTTTCTTACAAGCAGCCCTGTTATTTTCACTGGGATGAGGGTGAGAACAGACCCTCAGTGCAGTCTGTGAGGTGGGCAGGGAGGTTCTGCTGTCAAAAACTAAATGCAGAGAAGATATTTCTTTGTGGTGACGTGCAAAAAAACCTCTAAAATCCCACATCAGCAGATGATGTTGACTGCAGACCCCCTCAAATGCCTAATCCAGTTTTTTTTTGCAAGGCTTAGAATCCCATTTTAAGTGGCCAGCCACCAGCTGCTTCTCTGGTGTCACTTGTGGTCAGGTTTTAAAGCATCCCATCCCCTCCAGGAGCGCTGTGACAAGCAGTCTGCTCCCTGTCTCCAAGGAGGCAGCATTCCTTTGAAATCCTGGCCCAGCTGGGCCATGCCCATCAATTTGGGAAGAGCTGGTGATGCCCAGCCAGTGCCCAGCTGAGCACCTCACAACAGGGAGCTGTCCTGAAGGAGGTGAGGAATTCCTGCCAGAGCTCCCTGTGCTTCACAGAATCCCACAATCAGCTCCTTCTATTGACAGAAACTTCGATTCTCCAAGGCAATTGGAATTGCTGCTTTTTGTTTCTCTGAGAGTTAATTGCCTGGCTGCAGCTGGAGGCGCAGGGCCTGGTTTATCCATTCATCTGGGGGTCTCTCCTGCCATCCACCTGCTTTATCCCACCCCATTACTCCAATCCCATCATTTGGGCCTTGCTTTCAGAGCTGTGTCTCAGGTGCAACAACTCCATATATATATACTTTTTTTTTTTTTTCCTGAGCAGTGTTGACAGGACATTTCAGGTTAAAAGCTTTTGTCTTCCTGTGTGCACAATCTCTGTGCTTAAATGAACATTTAGAGGTGGAAAGGAGGCAGGCAGGGAATGCTGCAGTGACTGCAGGATCTCAGCCCTTGTCCACAGCACTGTCCAAAGGAGGAGAGCTAACCCTGCATCACTCCACTCCCCTGATTTACCATCCCTTCCTGAGTGGGTGGGTGGCTCTGGATTGTCAGGAGGGAAAAGGAGACTGCACAGGCAAGAGAAGGCTGCTGCTGGTGCTCAGAGAGGCCCACAGAAGGTTGTGTGCCCAGCTTCCCTTGGTGTGGGGCACTCAGGGACAGCTGGAAGGTGAATTCATCCACTCCTGCCTCTGCAGCCCCCAGGTTTTCACCCTTCACAGGAGGGGTTTCTCCAGGAGCAGCAAATTTCAGGCAGCTGAATTCCAGATCTGAACGTTCAGGGTGGTGGGAGGGCACAGCCCTGACCTGGGCCCTGATGGGGAGCAAGGCTGCTGCCTCTCAGAGCTGTGTACGGCCAGATGAAGAGCAGTCACTCAGAAAATTAAATGCCTGTTTTGCTCTCTCTCTCTCATCTTTTTCTCCTCAACATGTCAGCTCTAATAGCCCCTTGTCAGCACCTCGCAGCGCGCGTGGGGCCTGGGGAGGCCTGGGGACGTCCAAAAAACCAGGCCAAGGTAGCAGCTCAGGGGCTGCCTGGGCACTGCAAACCTCCCTGCCCTGCCTTCTTCAGCCTCAGCCCGAATTAAAGCATTGCTGAGCTCTGGGGAGGCCCTGCTCTCCTCGCTGCCTTGCAGCTTGCTGATGTTTCCTAGTGCAACGCTGGCTTTATGAACTCCTGCCCCTGTCAGTGCCTTGGCTTTCCACGCGTGTGGGAGACCCTTGGAGAGGAGGGAAGCAAGCGAGGGGGAAAAAATAATAATGCCACAAATAATTGTCTTGGCATTGTGGAGAAGGAAGGCAGGGGTTTGTGCCTGGGAAACAGCTTGTCGTTTGTCTTTAGGACAGGATGATTGCAAACAGATTTCCTACAGACCCTGGCCACATACTGCACTCGTTAAAAATCCTGTTCTTGTTGCTTGCTGCGTTCTTCCCCCTCGGCTGCCACTCTGTCCCCTCCTGGGAGGTTTGGCCATGGCACCCCTGAGCTCTCAGGGGGTTCCTGGGGGTGATGCCCCATGCCAGGCTCAGACAGAGCCCAAAAGGAACTGCCAGGCTGCACTGCATGGTCAGGAGGGGCTGAGGATGACCAGGGATGATGAAGGCTCCTGCAGGGACGCAGATGAGGCTGGAAGTTCCTCCCTGTCCTGTTGCCTGGTCTGTTCAGACAGCCCTGATCGATTTGTGCCTGGTGTTAAAGGCTGTGAGATCTTTCAGGCTGTAGCATCTGTGTGCCTGTGATCCTGCATCCCTGACTCTGCTCCCAAACCAACACTGACCTGGAAAACTCTGGGGTGCCAGGGCCGAGAGGGGAGCTGCAGCCCCAGCCTCACCTCGGAGGATGAGTGAGAGCTGCAGCAGCACTGAGAAATCCCAAAAGAGGGGCTACAGCCCCCCCTACCATCCAGCTCAATCTGTGCTTGGCTCGGAGCACGCCAGATGCACAAACCGAGCTGCAAATGAACCCACAGCTCCTGGGCAAGGTTCAACTCTGCCGGGGCATCAGGGGACCCACACCTGCCTTTTGTGTCCCCACTCTCCTCCAGGTGGGACAGTGTCCCAGCAGAGCAGAAGGACCTGCCCAGGCTCCTCCACGTGGGGACAATTCAGGGTTGGACATGGCAAGGCAGGAGGGGACTGAGGGTTTTGGGTGCAGAGGAGGGGGCTGCAGCCCCTGCAGCAATGCTGGATTCATGTATAATAATATATAAATACTGGATCTCTGCCCCTCCTCCTGCTGCCACTGGCACAGCTCCTGCCCCACGTGAGACTGGTGAGTCTAAGACAGGGCATGGTTGGTTCCTGAAGCTAAATTTTTGTTGAAAATTCAGTAAATCTTTTCTCTCTGAAGCCTGTGTCGAAATTTCAATAAATCAATTCACTCTGAAGCCAAGGGCATCACCAGAAACTGAGACCCATTTCTGAAGCACCTGAAAAGGTCTGATTGCTACCAAAAAAAAAAAAAAAAAAAAAAAAAATCAATTTGAGCAAACTCCTGAAAGCTGGGCTCTGTCCAACCACCCTTGGCAAGCTGCAGGCCTCCAAATCACCACTCCCTGCTGAAAATTGCCTCTGAGAGCAGCCCAGAGTATTTTAATGGGAGAAAACCAACTGAAACAGCAGCTCCACATCCCAGAACTGCAACACCAGCCATGCCAGAGAGGGGAGGACTGAGGAAAGGGTTAATGCTGTTTTCATGCATTTTAAAAATAATTATTTGTTGTCACCGTGAAGAGTGACTGATAATAATAATTACAGCTCAAGAGCACTGTTCACTTCTTCCCATCAGAGGGGCTGAGTGCAAATCAGCCAGGCCAGGTTTGGTTGAGAGTGCTCATAATTATGTTCCTGCCATCATTTTCCCTCTTTTCTTACAGAAAAAGGGGGAAATGCCTCCTGAAGGATCACAGGGAGTTTTGCCTAATAATAGAAGCTTGTTCTTAAGTGATGTGTGAAACCCAGGGAGGAGGGGAGAGAATGAAGCAAGCAAGGGCACGATTTCTTTCTTTAATTTTTTTCCTAGTTGCCTTACAATATTTTAAAGAGAGCCATAAAATGGTGCTTAGTTTAACACTGTGCAGAGCTCAGCTAAATCTTCTCCCTGATCATGTCATCTTTTCATTCAGTGCCTACAGAGTCTTTGAGGCACAGATGGTTTTTTTCACCATTATACCTCACACAGAACGTGGAGATTGCTCTTGAGTCTCAAATATAATAATAATTACAGATATAATAATAATTACAACAAGAAAGAGGCAACAGAGATGCTGATTAGGGAGTTGAACCCTGCAAACATAAATAGCCAAGGGAAGTGAGCACAGGGAATGGAGAAAGGGCAGAAGAAGATGTCCATGAACAAGGAAAAGGAGATGCTTTGGCTGAGAGCTCCATGGTGAGATAGTGGCAGTGTCAGCTTTAATGGAAAAAGCCTATGAAATGTTCTCTACTGATATTAAAAGCAGAAAAAAAGAGAAAAAATTCCTCCCTGTGAAGGTGGTGAGGGCCCTGGCACAGAGAAGCTGTGGCTGCTCCATCCTTGGCAGTGCCCAAGGCCAGGCTGACAGGGTTTGGAGCAGCCTGGGATAGTGGAGGGTGTTCCTGCCATGGCAGGGTGAAACAAGATGATCTTTAAGGTCCTTTCCAACCCAAACTACTCTGGGATTCTATACAAAGAAAACACCAAACCTGTGAAATTCCTGCTTCGGGGTCTGAGCCTATTTCTAACAAGATTTGTTCAAATCCGAATATGAACAGCAGACCCTTGGAAAATGCCTGGATTTCCTCCAGCCTGAGCTTCCCCCCAGGAAGCTGGTGCAAGAGTGGGTGGTTTATGGTAATCACAAGAAGTCAGGACTCATCTGGAGAAGAGAATTTTGCAAAAATGCCCGGTGGGCATGCAGACAATGAGGGAGTGTCTGCACTGACAATGGAAAGCACTTTCCCTAATGGGAAACATCCTCCCGTTCCTCCATGCCCTGCGCTCCGTGGTGCTGGGGTGCTGAAATGCAGGGAGGATCCAAGCCCCCCGATCCAAGTTCTCTAATTGCTGTTAATGTTTTCCTCCTCGGTGGGCACAGGAAACTGGTGGAGATGGCACCAGGAGGGTGCTGAGGGCACTGAGGAAGGCAGCTCTGGGGTGCCAGGCACTGGGCTCTGGGCATTTGGCACTGGATCTGCCAAGTCCTAATTAGGGTGAATCAAGGAGCAAGGAGGAATTGAGGGTATGAAGGGGATCGGGTTTCTCAATAAAAATCTAAAATTCAAACCATCCCCTGCACCCCTCTCAGAGCTGGGATGGTTTTACCATAGAACAACAGAATGGGTTGGGGTGGAAGGGACCTTAAAGATCATTTCACTGCACCTCCCTGCCATGGGGAGAAAACCTTCCACCAGCTCAGCTTGCTCAGGGCTGGGGCATCCACCCATAATTCACTGCAATATAGTGAATTTCTGTTCCTTGGTCCAACTCTGCGCTGTGGCTATGAAAGGATTTCTTATTTTTAATAATGATCATATAAAAATCATCATTGAAAAGCTCCTCACACACAGCTCCTCACAGGCCGAGCATCCATATTGTGCAACACCAAGCTCTCACCAGCAACTCCTGTTCAAGGCAAATGTGTCCTTGTCACCAAGCAAGGAGATGTCCCCAGTTTGGCATGTTGGAGTTTGACTGGACAGGCAAGGCACTGTCAGTGAATATTCCCTCCTGGCAGATTTGTCTGGGAACCCAAAGCCTGTTTGCAGCTTTACACCATCAGAAAAGTGTGGATCCAAGTCCCTTTTGCAGAGCAGACTCCAGTGGGGATTATAAACCACCCTGCCTATGCTAAGATGCCTGTACAGCTCAAATCTTGGAGCTCCACAGCCAAACCATGCCCAGTGAAATAATATTTTAGCATGAAATCCAGCACTTGGATCACCTGGCAGATGATCAGGGCAGGAGTTGCCACTGCTGAGCACCTTCCTGCAGGAAGAGGAGGAACAGGGCACAGAATTTAAAATTATGGCAAAAACCAAAGGCAGACATCCTGCCCAAAGCCACCTGGGTTTTTTTGTGGCCATGGGAAACATAACTCAGCCAGAAAAACAGCCAGGAGACAAATCAAAAAGGCAATGCTGATGTCCTTCCCCAGAACTCATCTCTGCACTGGTGGGCAAACTCTGAGGCAGGAATTTTTTCACCTCCATCACTTCACACCCATCTGATCCAGAGGAATAAATGCTGTTCCCTTTTTGGAACATGCATCAGTTGATTTTTAAGTACCAGCCCAGCAGCCCCCAAGGGTGTACTAGAAAGAACCAACCAACCAATTCCACAGCAAATAATTTATTCCACAAACATTGCTTCCCTTACCAGCTCCTGATTCGGTTCTGGAGTTCACAAAATTCTTAGATTTATTTGTTATTCAGAATTGCTGATAAATTTCTTCCATGAATAATGAAATTGGGCCGGAGATTATTCACTAACAGCCTTGTGTGAGCAGCTGTAATTCCCTGTACAAATCCCATGTTGTGATTTGATGTGTTAGCTATGTTTTGTGATACTGTCTCCGACTGCATGAATTATATGGCTCACCAGGGAGCCTGGCAGGTATTGTGATTGTAAAAATCTTGATTGGCCATTCCCAGCCAAAGTGGTGGAAATAATCTAAGTGTGGATGTTTGTTAGTGGCAGAGCTGTTTCTCCATCCACTTACCCTGACATAATTGTGAGATTGCTTCTGTGATATCAGCAGAAAGGCTGACTGTAAAACAGGTAAAAGAGGCATCACAGGCAGTGTTCCTGCAATAATAGTCCCGGGGGGCTTCCCAGCTGGCAGCTGGCTGCAGGGAAAAATGACAGGAGGAGAACACCATTGTTTCCCATCATTGATACGGGATTTTTCTCGATGAAACTGCTGCACTTGTGAGTCAACAGAGAGGGCTGCTGCTGTTTGTTTGCAGTGCTACAGCAGTGAGTGTTCTGTTCCAACTGCAGAGTTAACTCCAGGTGAACAGGGAGAACAAACCTGCATCAAACCATTCCCTGCCCTAAAATCCCTCCTCAAATCCACAGCTGGGCTTCCTTGTGCCCCCTCCCCTCTGCTGTTTTCTGCCTGTCCCCCAGCCTGTCATTCCCCATCCTCGTCCTCTCCACAGCTGTGGCTGTGCCTGGGGACAGGGAGCAGAACTGCCAGGGATCAGCATCTTCCCTGCCCTGCACAGGGCTCCAGGGGATCCAGGGAAAAGCTGAGCCCATCACGGACCCTGTTTTTAAACAACAATTTTGAACCTCTTCACTGGGGTCAAAGCCAAATTCCCCAAATTGGGAATGCAACTGGGGGGCAGCTCTGCCCCCCTCCTCCTGCTGCTCCAACAGACCCACTCTGAGCAGAGGCTGGTGGGAACATGGAATCTCCAAGCTATTCCCACAGCAGAACCCTTGCATCCCTTCCTCCTCCTTTGGGAGGGTTTTTTTTTTTTTTTTTTTTCCTGAAACAATTTGATTCAATCGACTTTTTAAACAGTGTTTATTTTATTTGTCACTAGGGTCTAGGGCAGCCCAAGGTGAGAGGATGATAAAACACAGCCAGCCCTGCTCTCCAAATCCAACAAACTCAGTTCTTGTGTTGGGAAAATCGAGCACCCAGGCTCTGAGAGCAGGAACAGACACACACAACACAAACAAAACTCCCCAGATGTCACCTGCTCCCTCCACAGGGGTCACATCACCAGGCACCTCCACTGTGAACACACCAGAGGGTCTCCCATTCCCAGCTCTCTTCCCTAATTCTGGATTTTGGGAGCGGAGGCAGCACTGGGGTTCATCTGAATCTGGGTGCTCTGCAACAGCCATGTTCCCTCCTCCAGTGCATCCCCACTCTGCATGTTTATCATCCCTCCCTCTCCAACTCCAAGGTACAAAAGCATTTGCTGTATTTTTTTTTTTTTTTTTTTTTTTTTTTTTTTTTTGTCTTGGGCAGTGATGTGAGTTTTTAGAAAAACACCTTTACAAATGAGAAAAAAAATCCAAGCAGACTTTCCCCAAAAAATGACGCGGGGGAGGGAGATACTGCTCTTAATTTGACAAATCTTTCCTGATTTTGGGGTGGGATTTTTTTCTTTTTTTGTTTCATTTCCCTCCCTTGCTAATGAAATTCCTAAAGATAAGATGGGCTGTTGTTGCCATAGAAACTTGGCCCTGGCAGAAGCTAAGACTGCAGATTTATTCATGCGGCTTGTTAGTCAAACTTGATGCAATAACACAGAATTAATATTTCGGTCTCATCGAGATCTTGCAGCTTTTGCCTCTCTGCAGAAGCTGGGAGAGAAGGAAATGCTAAACCCTGCCCTGGGCTGAACCCCTCAGTCCTCTCGGGCATCACACCAAGGGCAGCTCTGCCTGATGCACACCAAGTCCCTTTGCTGCCAGTGTGGCAGGAGCAGCTGAAGGTGGCTGCAGGAAACCTGGCCTGCTCTGCTCCCCAGATTCTCCAGGATGAGACTGGCAGGGAGCTGATTCTGCCACCTGGAGGCATCTCAGTGGACAAAGAGTCTTCACCCACTTGTTTTTTGTGGGTTTTGTGTTCTCAGGAAAGTGGGTTTTGCAGCTCCTGGTGGATGCTTTAATGGGATGAATAAGGATCACCAATATTTATTGGATAAATTAGCATTGATCCTCCTGGGAAGGGCAGATTGAGGTGCTGTGCCCATGGCAACCCCAGCTCCATCCCACAGAGCACAAGAGGGGGAGAAATTTAAGATCATTCCTTTAATCTGAGGGCAGGTTATTCCTGCCTGCATTTGTACTCCTTGAGCTTTGCCTTTTGCTGATCATAAGAATCACAAGACATGAAAATTGTGTCTGTGTGTGGTTCCCCTTCCAATGTCACTCATGTTGGCTTCCACAGAGCTCTTTCAAAAACCACAAATGTTTGTGACACCATAAAAAGGGTTGGAACTGCAAAAGGGGAAATGGGCAGCAGTAGCAAAGCCCTAAAGGGTTGGAGAAAAGGAAATCTCCTGGCCATGAATTCTGGTGCTGAAGCTTAGGTGACTTCTGGTTCTTGGCCACAAAGCCCAGGGGACACCCTGAGCCTCAAGCCACCTTTTTATTGCCTCCCAGACATGAATGAAGCAAACAGCACAAATCTGTGACCAGAACTGCTCAGCAGAGAGTGAGAAATCCTGAACCCCTACAGCTCAACACAGGCTTGCTTGGCCAACTCAAAGAGTCGAGCCTTTGGAGGATGAAGGCTCTTCTACTACTCACATCATGCAGCATAAAAGAAACCAGCATTTCAAAAAGTTCTCCATTTTCAGCCTGATGATCTCAAATTTATTTATTTTATTGATTGGAATGTAACTTTTTTGGATTCTTTCCAGGCCCCTTTAAAACACAACACACCAGGCAGCTGAACAACACATGGTGAGGGAGAAGGGAAGAGCAGGGTGTGTTCTCAAGAAGGGAAGAGCAGGGATTGTTTCAGAGAAGGGAAGAGCAGGGTTTGGTCATGGAGAAGTGAAAAGCAGGGTTTGCTCTCAGAGAAAGGAAGAGCAGGATTTGGGTCCCAAAGAAGGGAAGAGCAGGGATTGTCTCAGAGAAGGGAAGAGCAGGGTTTGGTCTCAGGGAAGGGAAGAGCAGGGTTTGGTCTCAGGGGAGGGAAGAGCAGGGTATGAGTCTCAAAGAAGGGAAAAGCAGGGTTTGCTCTCAGAGAAGGGAAGAGCAGGGTTTGGTGTTAAGAAGGGAAGAGCAGGGTTTGGTCTCAGGGAAGGGAAGAGCAGGGGTTGGCCTCAGAGAAGGGAAGAGCAGGGTTTGGGTCCCAAAGAAGGGAAGAGCAGCATTTGCTCTCAGAGAAGGGAAGAGCAGGGTTTGGTCACAAGGGAAAAGTAGGATTTGGTCACGGAGAAGGGAAGAGCAGGGTTTGGTGTCAAGAAGGGAAGAGCATAGTTTGCCCACTACTGTGATTAACTCATGCATTTCAAGCAGAATAAAACCCAGACAAAACCTACTCTCACCCCAAGTCCACCCAAACACAAGTTTTCTGCAGGTATCTCAACAAATTAATGAGCTCTGGAGGGAACCAAGGGTGGTGAGGGTCATGCCAAGGAAATGCTGCACCCTGTGTGTGCCTGGCTCTGCTCACACCCATTTGTTGCACCTAAATAGATGACTCTGCCCTTTTGCAAAAGGCAAACTGCAGCCAAAGTCTGCCTGATGGATCCCTGCTATAAGGATGGAAAAGGCCACGCTGAAGGCACTGCATGAACTGGCTTTGAATCACAAAAGGTGAAGGACATTAATGCTCCCTTGGGGTTTGAACTCTAGAGGATTACACTGAGAGAAGCAAATGTGTATTTAAATAAAAAATATACTTATTTCTGACAAGGGATTAACAGTTTAAGCCCCTCACCAGCCTCTCCTTGTTATCATTCCTCTCAAGGAAGCTGCCTTTATATATATATATATATATATATATGTATATACATATATATATATATATATATATATATAAAGGCAGCTTCCTTGAGAGGAATGAGAACAAGGAGAGGCTGGTGAGGGGCTTAAACTGTTAATCCCTTGTCAGAAATAAGTATATTTTTTATACATATATATATATATATATATATATTTATTTTTTTTTTTAGTTCTTTCTGAGTGCTTTTTTTAAAAGATGCAGAACCAACAGGGAGAGTTTTTTTTTTTTTCTGGAGAACTCAAAGCAAGGAGGTGCTCCAGCTTCCATCTCCCCTTCAAAGATTGTCAGTGCCTTCTGAGAGGGCTCAGCACCCAGCACCCCTCCTCCAGAAACCCTTCAGTTCCAGATCCCCCTCCTTCACAGCAATTGATATGTCAGAGAATTCAAATCTGAAATCAATAAACCTCTGAGAGCAAAGTCTGTTATTTATAATTGCTTGGCCCTCAAATTACTCAGGATGCTTCAGGATTAGGTAAACTAGGCAAGATTTTCTGGTTCTCTATTTCACTGGAGTTCCTAGAGGTGCAAATCTGTGCAGCATCTGCCCTGTAATCATTAGTAAAATAAATTAGAATGCTTGAAGGAGCAGCCTGATTAGGAAGTGAAGTGATCACTAGCAACTATTGTCAGTGTTGTGTGCTTTGTTCCACTTACAAGGCTAATTACTGTAACAAAGTGGATCATTTTAAATGGAAATTCTGGATGGCTGTCAATGCAAATGTTCATGATTTTTTCCTGGATGCATCACAACCGCATATGGGGAAACAAAGAACAATGGAAATAATCAAAACACAACTGAATTGAAGCAACCATTCAATAGACTTTTGTTAGAGCTCATTAAAAATGTGCATTTATCCTCATTCTTTCGGAGTGCTTTGTCTGAGGGCCCCTATCAGACTCCACCATCTCCACAGCTCTTTGCAAAACAATGTCCACAAAGGAGCCTGTTGCATTTTCTGACTTCAGCCAGAGGAACCCAGTCCCCTTCCCGGGGGATCTGTGACCTCCTGTTATTCCCTGAGCAGAAATTCCCCTTCAGTCACACTCAGAACTCGGAACTCAGGGACTCCCTCACTGAGCAAAGCCGCTCTGGGCTGAATTGCAGTGAAGGAAACTCTGGATTCACATGTCCAAGTTTGGCGCCTCAAGCCCCAAGCCCTGGAATCACCTGAGCCTGGGCAAGGTCCTGCTCCCATTTTCTTGGACAGAGCTGGGAATGGCAGGATTCTGCAGGATCCAGACAAATGGGGCTTTGTTTTCTGGATTCATAAATGGTTTTTGAGGCAGGGAGGAATTGTAACAAGGGGGATTAAGGAGTAGTACAGTTTCCAAGAAATTCTGAGCATGTTAACCTTGACTAGTCATCAGTCTATTGTGGTCCTCACCCATCCACTCTACAACCTGAGGGTGTTTTTCACAGGGAATGTGCTTAGAGAAAACTCATTTCCATTAGACTGAATCCCTCCTGGCCTACTCACTCATTTTTAGAGAGGAAATGGGAGAGAAAAGTTGTACATTCAGACAATGCATGAGAAAGCTGTGAAATCATTCCCTGCCAAGGCAAAATCAGATTCTGACGTTCTTTCTCTCCACTGTATTTACTCATGATTTCAGCTGTGATGTTTACTCATAGAAAAGCACCCTGGAAAAACTGCAGAGTATTACTATGCATAGGAAATTTTGGCAAGCTTGGACTGACAGCTGTTTATTCTTTCAGTGAATTCACATTTGGGGAGAACACCAGACACAGAAAAACCACCTTGGGCCAGTTCTCTTCCAGGTGGGTTCAGAGCACACAGATCAGACACAATGTCCACATCCCCACAGCTGATTTTTCTGGAGTTTAAAATAACACTACACCTTTCTGAACTGATTTATTTTTTTTTTTCTTGGTGAGAATTGCAATCAGTGTCTCACTGTCTGCCCCAACAAAAGCCTCTCTGGAGTTTAAAATAACACCACACCTTTCTGAACTGATTTTTTTTTTTTCTTGGTGAGAATTGCAATCAGTGTCTCACTGTCTGCCCCAACAAAAGCCTTCCTTTGTGCAAGAGATGCATTCGTGGCTGTCAGAGCTAGGAAAGTGGCAGCCAGGACATCTGATCTGAAACCAAACAGCAAAAATGCAAACAGCAAAAATGCAACCACATTTCTTGCAGGAGTAGGTGCAGAAATCCCAGCCTGGCTGCTTTAGATGGTCCACTGCTGCTTTTAGAAATCACCTGCACATCCACACAGGGTTCAGCCCATCTTTTCTGCTCCAGATGTGCTGCAAAGGCTCACACCAATTGTGTCTGCTCAAAACCTGTTGGTCTTACTCTTTTTTAGGATGTGCCACCTTGGTTTGTCCCTGTATAATTGGATAGAAGTGAAACAAAAGAGCTGATTTGGGCTGTTTCATCCCAGGCAGTTCTGTCTTTATAAAGGGGGAGAGGAAGGAGGAGAACACATTAAACTTTATATTAAATGCTCAGTGTCAGACACTTTCCAGGCCACCAGTGTAGGGTGTCACTGGTGTTTTACTGGTCTGAGTGTTATGTCAATCCAGTAAATGAGGAGCAGTTATTGTGATCCCTGTCATTACGTGCTGAAAAAACAGTGTAAGTGGGATGAGAGTCAGCCTGGCTGTGCCAGCACAAAACAAATGTTTGTAATAAATTGCAGCTTGGACTGATGTGGCTTTCAGTGATGGTACAAAATGAATGGAACTTCTCCAGCACAGGCAGGAGTGGGGAGAAAACAAATCAAGAGTATGAAGGGCGATCACTAAAATGCCTGATTGCGTTTGCAGGACTTTTTGACATCCTTGGAAATCCATTGACTTCAATAGATTTACCTAAGGCAACTGAGGGTGGGAGAAGGGAACATTTTTGTGCTTTGGAAACCAGTAAATGGAAATGATTAGGGAAGGAAGAGTAAAATAGATGAACCCAAAAGAAGTCAAACTCCTTGTCTGTCCTAGAGGAGCTGAATAAGGCACTGGTGTGTCTCCCTTCTACACCACCAGACTTCCTGGGGTGAAATAGCTCTGATTTTAGCAAATGAGTGGTTTCTGAAGAGACTTGAGGGCAAAGAAACCTAGGGAGAGTTAAACGTGAGGAAATAAAAGATCAATATGCCTTTGTCTATAGCCAAATATTTGCTATTCTCAATGAAATATTAGTCTGCCACAATTTGCTTGGGTGAAGCTCCAGTAGTCACTGGGACACTGAGAAAAATGCTTTTTTAAAATTCATTGTGTGGGACCCCATTGGGCTGAGTGCACGTTCTGCTGGGCTCTGCCTAGCTGAACAAGCAGAGACAAGCTCTAGCCCAAATCCATCAAAAAGAGAGGTTTGGGTGGTGTTTTATCCCTGTTCATAATTTACAGCTCAGGACAGTGAGCTAATACAGCACAGAGGCTTTCCTCATTTCTTCTGGCCCTCAAGAACCTCAAGAACTGGGAGGTACAAGACACCCAAGGCCTACAGACTTTGTGGAGAGTTACATCTATTTTGTACATCTATTTTGATGATTTTTTTAAAGAGAGCAAGAGTTGCTGTGATTTGCTGCTGCTCCTTGGCCATCCCTTTCACAATCCTGCAGAGTTCACAGTAGGAAGCTCAGGAGGCTAAAACCACAGAGAGATCAGTGCAGCTTCCTCCCAGGAAGAATCACCAGTGAGCAGAAAAAAAAATAAAAATCCCTGCTGGACACAAATCCCCATTTCCCTGCCAGTGCTGCGACCATGGCAGTGGGTAATTCCAAGTCCCTGTGACCTCAGGCAGATCCCTCTGGGATTCATGGGCATGTTGGTGCTCTGGGTAATTAGCTGACATATTTTAGCAGTGCTCCAAACTCCTCCTGGTGCTGATTTGGTTGTTTTGTCCCAGCCTGGTTTGCCGTGACCCATGAGGACTTTAGTGTCCTGGGTTATGAGATAAATGTGTGTTTTCTATTTGCCATCTGTCAGAGGTGGGGCAGTTCTCTGCTGTTCATTGGGCAGTTTTCTTTATCTCTTCTACACTCCTTCCAGGAGATACCTTCTGTTCATGGGCCATTAAATATTAATTATCTTCTGTTAATGAGCCATTAATTATTAATTATCTTCTGTTCATGGCCAGTGAGTGTTCCTGCATGGCTGATAAAATGCCATCATCCCACTGGGAGATGCTCTGCCCAGGGGAGGAGCCAAGCATTCCCACCTGGATACAATCTGAGATTTGGAACACCACAGCAGCCTTTCCTGCTAGATTCCCAGTGGGAATCCTGGAAGAGCAGGCCCATCTCCAGCAGCCCTGGAGCTTCAGAGGAAAACTCCCCCCTTGTGCAGGATCCCTGCTCCAGCAGAACCACAGCTGGCACTGCAGGAGGGCTGAGCCACCATGGGATGGGACTGTGCCACCACCCTGACCACAGGGCTCAGCTCCTAAACTGACTCTGACAGTATTTTTTTTTTTAATTACATTTATACTTTTAATTTTCCTAATAAAGAACTGTTATTCCTACTCCCATATCTTTGCCCGAGAGCATTTTAATTTCAAAAATTATAACAATTCAGAGGGAGGGGGTTTACATTTTCCATTTCAAGGGAGGCTCCTGCCTTCCTTAGCAGACACCTGTCTGCTCAAACCGAGACACATGGGAACAAAAAGGTCACAAATCCTCCCCTGCCATCACCAAGGAGATGTGGAGAGCAGGAGCTGTTCTTTAACTGGGTGGGCAGATCTGCACACTTGACAACCAACAGGGCTGGGGAGGGGAAGGGGTGGACAGGGGAGCCCTGGGGTGGGGACCTGCCAAAGTCTCACTTCATCATCTGGCCTCACCTCCCCTCCAGGCAGGGGCCCAGCAGCCCCAGAAGCTAATTATTCTGGAGGGCACCTTCCTAATCACCTGACATAAAGCCTGTGATGCATGTTGAGGGTAATTATCCCTTGCTCCCTGTCCTAAAATGTCCCTCACAAATGCCATCAGATGAAGGAGAAGGTGCTGAGGATCCCCGGAACAAAAACGCGCCGGGAAAGAAGCGGCCATTTCCATGTCTGTCAGAGCAGAGCCTGAGAATGCTTTTTGTTTGTGCAGGGATATTTATAGGCTTTGGAATTATGCAAATTGCTCTCCTAAATTACACACAGCCCTGTGATAGCAGCTAGTGGCAGTTGCAGCTGTCAGTGTCATATGGCAGTGAGCGCCCAGCGAGTCGTGGGAGTGAGCATGGAAAGGGTTCTGAGCACCAGGAAGTGGTTCTGAGCACCAGGAGATGATTCTGAGCACCAGGAGATGGTTCTGAGCATCAGGAAAGGGTTCTGTGTGTCAGGAAATGGTTCTGAGCCTCAGGAGATTGTTCTAAGCATCAGGAAATGGTTCTGAGCACGAGGAGATGGTTCTGGTACCAGGAGATGGTTCTGAGCATCAGGAAAGGGTTCTGAGCATCACCACAGCCCCAAATATCTGCTCATGGATGGGCAAATGACACACAGAGCTGAGGGGCTGATACAGGAAGGGAGAAGCACTGAAAAGGGGCCTCTGCACTGATACCTTTCCACAGGATCTCTCACTGCTGGTGTTATTCCTGCTGCTCCCCTGTGACTCCAGGGGTCTGGATGCCATTACCAGCACAAAGCACATTGAACAGTTTTATTATCAAGGTCAACAATGCCATTAAAATATTTCCAGTCATCAGCCCTCCACTCCTAATGGAAAGCAACACAAAATAAATAAGCTGACTGTTTAAGCAGCTAAAGAAGAGGCAGGAGAAGGACAGGACAGGATGGCAGGTTTGTCTCATCTGTTTGGTTTTCAGGAGGGTGTAAATCTGTCAGTCCCACAGGCAGTACAACAGAAAGAGAAGTGTTAGAGGAAATAGAATTTTGCTGAACAATTTGTCTGAGGTGGCTTTTTCCAGGGACTGCTGGGGACTGCAGTCCTGAAGGAATTGCCTCCAAAGCTGCTGTCCTGGCACATGGCTGTGACATTTTGCTGGGGCTCTGCCTTGCTCTGGAGCTGGAAAGGGGGTGTGGGGCAGTGGGTCCTCATTATTGCCCTGCCTAAACTCCCCCTGAAAGGCTCTGGCTGAGCCCAGAACCCAGTGCCAGCCCTGTATTTAAGAGCTGCTGATGGAGGGGGAAGTTTGTTTGCAATCAGCCAAACTTCCCTGGCTGTTTCACCCCCAAGGCAATCACTCAATTTTCTGTCTACAAAACCTTCTCTGTCACTGACCTCCATTAAAGAAAACCACAATGAAAGCAAGAACAGAGGCAAGCCCTGGTAGAAGATTAGCATTAGAGGTGCTTCTTGGTGGAGGTTTAATTCCACTGAGCTCAGATTTATCAATGAGTAGGGAAGCAGGAGTTGGAGTACCAAAGATCTGGAGAAGCCTCTGACACCCCACAAATTCAACAGGACTGCTGGCTGAAGAGATTGTGGCATCTGAACATCCCTTACTCATGGTTTTATCTGATCACAACCCTTCCTACAGGTTTTATCCCTGTTCTTACCCAGTTCTTAGCCATGAGCAATGAAAATCAATTACCTTTGCTTTTTTTTTTTTTTTTTTTTTTTTACCAGAAGAAAACCAGAAAAAACAGCAGCCCAAAACCAGACAATGGAAGAGAAAGGGATGTAAATCAACAGGAAATATTTTAGGGCTGCAGAGAGAGCAGTGTAGATGGGTAAATGGGGCTGGAGGGTCAGCAGCAGCAGATGTTGGGAATGAATGGGATGGGAAACAATGCCTCAGGAGGGATGGGCAGGTTGTCGTGATAAGTCTTGTGGATAGTTTACTAAATTCTCTTTACAGTGTAAACATTTTGTTCAGGCACTGCTAAAAAGATTTAAGAGAACTGTGTAAAAATGTTCTCTGCTCTATAAAATGCTACTGCTTTGCCTTTCTTGTCTGGAGAGCAAAATAAATGAGAGCTACAAAAACACTGTTGCAACCAGCACCACACACATCATTTTTCAATTGTTGAAACAACTGGTCTATGTATTTCTTGTCTTTGTGAGGGAAAGAAATTACAGGGAGGGGGAGACAGCACTTTGGAGGGTCCTAAAGTGCTGTGACAAAGGGTGTCACTTGGGATCTTCTTGCCTCCTTCTGTGCCTTAATTGTATGAAGATGCATCATGTGGTTGCAAAGCTCATTAGCAAAATTAATTCACTGTGCTCTATTCATTTGTTACAATCCTGACATAAAGCCATGCAGCATTTTGCATCTGGAGCTGTTTGGAAACAAAGCCACCCTCTAAATACTTTCTTTGGTTGGTTTTAGCCGAGTATAAATCGGATGTGGAGGGAAACCACAGATCCTCTGCGGTGGGATCTCCCTTTCCCAGAGAACAGATAAATGCACAAATAGCAACAGGATGAGGAGCAAAAGGGCACAGGAGACTAACTTAGGCTCAAAGATACCTGGCTTTGCTGAGATTTGCACAGAGACATCCTGTGCTTAGGAGGGGAACACAAGTGGGAAGCCCTGACTTCCCAAATCCAGGTGCTTGTAACCATAGCCAATCCCACAGATGCTCCTGCACTGCT
Source organism: Onychostruthus taczanowskii (assembly GCF_017590055.1). NCBI lineage: Eukaryota > Metazoa > Chordata > Aves > Passeriformes > Passeridae > Onychostruthus > Onychostruthus taczanowskii. The sequence goes on from NW_024498573.1 coordinate 2,783,649, forward strand.
GAGATGAAAATCCTGGTGCCTTTCTGGAAGGATGTTGGCTGAAATCACAGAGGGATCCAGGTTTTCTCTCCTCAACAGCAGGACATGTCTGTGAGCTGACAAAACCTGGTGGTTATCACACCTTGAGGGACTCAAAGCAAGATTCAAGGTGTGCAAACAATGGAAAGTGAGGGGAGAACCCAGAGTTCTGCTACTGATGGGAGAGATAACCAGAATTAGGGTGGAGATGAACAAACCCTCTCCTGCCATGCTAAGAAGAAATCCAGGTATAGCAACTCCTCATCACAATCAAAGTCACTGTTTGTTTTTTTTAATTTAAGTCTAAGATTTTGGTCAAACCTTTCACTGCCAGGGTAACTTTTTAATTTGGAGCCAATCAAACCTAATAAAAGTAAGCTTTGGACACTACATGGATGGACTCATGGATGCTCATTGGATTTCTCACCCTGGGAAATTCAACAGGCATTTTGCTCCAAAGCCATTAACAAGTTCTTGTGCAAGACACTCCTCCTGCCCTTAATTAGCTCTTTGTGTGGGCATTTATTTATCTACAGACATGAAGCCACGGCCAGACCCCCAGATAAATTCAGTGAATCCAACTCCCATTTTACCCAGCCCAGAACTCCAAGCTGCAGATAACAAACTCCCAACCCGTGGGTGGTTCCCAACCCTTGGCTGTCATTTTCCTCCTTGGTACAGTTTTGTGATTTAATTGCTTTTTCAGGCATTTGTGTTTTAGGGATATTTCTTTTTTTTTTTTTCCTTCTAACAACTCCAGTTGCTCTGGGAAGAGTCAGTTGTCATGACTCCCTGCTTTTAAGGCTTGTGCTGCCACATTGCCTGACAATAGGAGGAACAGAGGACCAAAGCAGACAGGGGGAAAAAAAGCTTAATTATAGCCCAGACTGCCTCTCTCTCTAAGGTGAAGGGAATGTAAATTACAATTCCTGGGTACAAAATCAAACAGAATTACTTATCTCTTGAAATCCCCACTGATCTGGCCACTGCAGTTAAGCAACCAACCTGCTGCCTTATTATTCCAGTGACATACTGCTGCAGGAGAAACTCCCAGGCACAGCAATAAACCAGCAAAAATGCAGGAGATGGCTCAAGATTTCCCTCTTCTCCCTTTCCCAGGTAGCTTTCTGTATTTCTCTTTTCAATTAAATCATATCTGGCACCTTTCCCCTGAATTTTTAATGAGTTTGTTTTAGGTTGAAATATGACCAAGTGACCCTTGGAACAGCAGAGAGTGGAGAAAATAGAACATGGACAGAGTGCAGCAGGGAAAACCTGAATTAGGATTTCTGCTTCCTTGAACAGGTTATTTTCTGGAGAGAACTGGTGGCTTCCAGTCCTCCTGTTGTAATTTAGACCTAGAAATCTCTGCAATTTTGATGCTGCCTGCAGAGGGATAGTCAATATTGCACATGGTTTACTCACATGATGGAATAAATCCATGGCTCATCTGAGCCTCTCACTGCAGCAGCAATTGGTAAAGCTGGAGGAACAGAGAGGTTCTCGTGGCAAAAAGACCACACACTCCTTATTTCTCTTTAAGGGTGTAGGAAAAACTGGAAGGGTCAGGCCAGAGAAAGAAAAATCCCATTGAGGGGAGATGAAAGGGGTCTGGAGAAGATGAACAGGAAACAAATCTACCAAAACCCCCACGTTTTTGCCCTTCTAATGCTTGGTGGGGGTGCCAGCTTTGGTGGGACCCAAGGCAAAGGCTGACACGAGGGTGTGAGGGAGAAAAACCCATTTTCAGGGCTGTGAGAGAAAGCCCTCTGCAGGGGAGCTGTGATTTCACCCTTATTGAATGCATTAGCAAGGGGCTGGGAAGCTCAGAGGATGGCACACACTGCTCTGGATTTCGTGACATTTCTATTGCGGGGCTGGGAACGAGGCACCGGAGGATTCAGTGATCATAAACTGTAAACATGAAATACAGCAGGGGAGCTGCAGCCTCAGAACACAAACCAACCCTCCCTGGGAGCGTTCAGTCTCATTTTCAAAGCCACACACGGGAAAAAAAAAAAAAAACACCAAAAAACCAAAACAACTCTTCAGGCACGGGTGAGAAATGCATGGAGAGATGAGGGAGGGAGCACTGGGGTCATTCCCAACCTCTCCTGTGGGTGCAGGTGAGCACTTTTTTCCCTGAATGTCAGCTGGGAGCTGGGTAGTGAGCTTGAATTATGCCTTGGAAAAAGGGAACATTCTATGTTAGTTCACAGGCATTGGTTACTTTGGTCTTTCTCAGTATTTAAATCTTGGTGCTGTCATATTTGAGTGACTCTTTCAGGAGCTTTTTGGCTCAAGCGACTCAGCTGTACTGACAATTCTCTTTTCCTTCCCCTCCAGATACCCCATTGAAAGAAAACCCTAATTTCCCCACAGCAAATCTCACTGTCACCGTGTTATGCATTGTTCTGCTTCAGGGTAACCAAAAAACAAGTCAGAGGCAAATCTGACTAATCTCCCCTGAAACTGTGAAACCAGTGAAAAAAAATTTCCACTCCTCAGCAGCCATCTCCCCTCCACCCCATGCAGAATGTTAAATAATATTAAATAATATTAGATTAGAATGTTAAATAATATTAAATAATATTAGCAGAGGAGTTCTGGGGAGGTGTGGCCCCTGCCAGCCCACACCTCCCCAGCACTGCTCTGCACCCCCAAATTTTCTTTGCTGGTTCACAGGGAGGGGAGATGTCTGTGTGAATGGAGCCCAGGGTATTCCCTTTGCAGATCTGCATGTGCTCAGCACTGCAGCTCTTTTTATGGGAGCAGATCCAGGGATTTAGGAGCAAAAAAGCTTTCTCCTTTCACCCTTTACAGGATATACTTTGGAGGCAAGGAAGAAATGGTAAGATCTTGGGAAAAATAAGGTGTGTGGTAACTGGGCTTCTCCCCACCCCAAACTGCACAGGATTTCCTCATGAGGCTCCTGGGGCAGCTGCAGAAGAAGGATTTGCTGCCCTTACTCCTGCTGGGAAGATGCTCTGCGTGCTGTGATTGCCTCTGGTCGGCCTGTGAGGCACACAGGGGCACATCTGAGAGTTCCACAGGTTAAAAAGCTGACCACAGCCACCTGTCTGCAGCTCTGCCCAGCCCGAGGGCTGAGGCAGGGAGCGATTAAACACACAGCAGCAATGCTGGCATGGACACACATCCCTGCTCACACTCAAACCCACGTGCACTTGTGCAAAGCAAAAGCACTGGAGAAAGTAACAGTGATAAATATCTAGCCATGGTCTGTGTTTGTCTCTGATTTCTTGCCTCCTCCTTTATTGCATAATTCACTTTCCCAGTGGCATTAACTGTTCCTCAGGCATCACCTTAGCAGTTTAAACATGAAGTGGGACTAATATATTCTAAAATATAACAGCAAAGCAGCTGTTCTGCAGAGCAGGCTCACAGGGAAAGATCTGATAGAACCAAACCCCTTAATTTTTTTCCCTCCTATCAGTCTCAGTCCTTTTATTTCCAGTTCGTACCTCAAAGAAAATGAGAGAATTAAATTAATTAGCTCCTGGTAATGGGGATTATCATTTTATCTGTTTGACAGAACTCTACCCATACAAATGAGACTCTGCACCAAAACTTCTTGGCCACAGCTTGGATTGTTGCAGCAGAGCTTGAGGCATAAAAATACCCATCAGAGGGACAGAGAGACTAAATTTATCCCTCAGGACAGCCTGGCCATGTAAACCATCCATTCAGCTCAGGAAATCACACAGCATCCACAAATTCCCTCGCAGAGGATCAGAAGGAAGGAAGGAGACAGCCTAAAGTACTGATGTTGTGTAACAACAAATGTTTCTATGGAGACTCTCCAGCCACTCTCAAAGGAAGGCAGAAATGCTGTTTCTTTCCTGCTGCTGAGCAAATTGTGGATGGAGTTTGGGGGGGCTGACACCTCTTGTGTTACCCCAAGATGGAGCAGCCATGGGGACACAGTTGGTGTTTCTGAGGGGAATCCTGACATGGAGCACCCTGCACCACCTCCCCAAGGCAAAGGAAATCATGGCAATGCCAGAACAGGCTCTGCCAGAGGAGTCTGCAGAGCTGGCAGGGAGAACATTGAATTCTGGATATAATTCACTCTCACCACGCCACAAACACAGGCCAGGAGGAGTCTCAGTGGGACCTCACCTCCTTCTGTACATCCTTCCTTGACCAGGGGCAAAACTCCCCCATTTGATGGATCAGTGGTGGTGGGTGAGTGAAAAACTCCTAAATGACTCCAAATTCTTATTCACAGCTCCCCAAACAAAGCTGATGAGCAATGAAAGCACAGTTATTACAAATCCAACAGTTTTTGTATGCGATCTTCCTCTGTACAGAGCGGTCACCTTGCACTGCACACAAACCATGATGTGGATTCTTACTCCCTCTGGCCTTTGGTTGAGGCAACTCTGGTCATTTTGTGTTTGGGTGGGTGGGAGAGGGCATAACCAACATGTTCCACCTTATAGAAGGGAAGGACAGACTGGAAAAGAAGGATAAAAGATATTTTCCTTGAGATCTCCTTTAGAAAGCTGGAGTCAGTTCCACTTCAGGGCATTACAACACAACAGGAAGTGCAGAAGCTCCCAAATTTCCAGAATCCTCCAGATGCTGCTGGAAAAGGAGAAGGAGAAAGGAGGGATCTGCAAGCCCTGGTAGAGGAGTGTGAACCTCCTATGGATGGAGATTAATCACATCAAATCAGAGCAAGAGCCCTTTGGGAGAGGTGCTCACACACACAGGGCTGAAAGAGAGGCACAACTCGGTCTCACACAGAGCAAAAGTCCCTAAAATCCCTGCCAGGTGAGGTCACACATTCCCATACCCACTGCCCCTTCCAAGAGTTTGGTTTTCACAGGTAGCTTTGAGCTTGCCCAGCTCCACACAATGAAGTGCACTCAGACACAGAAAACCCTGCAGGTTTTAAGGAAGCACAACCTTGAAAACAAAATCAGCCTCCATTCAAATATATCAGAAAAAGCATTTCCAGAGGGACTCCTGACCCCCACTTTGCTGCTCCTGAGGCTCCTGGGAGTCACACATCTGCAGCTCAGGGTGTTTTGGTTCTTTTGCCTCGGTGGCAGAACTGAGAGTGCCTACTCAGCCAATTCCTTGTGCATTCCAGGATGCTGGAACACTTCATCTTCACGACAGCTCTGGTTTCTCCCTGTGCCATCATACGTTTATGTACATTAACCTTGTGCTAAATTCCAAAGGCTGGAAGCAACCACCTAAATCATGCTAATTAAGACAAATTACTGGAGTGCTCTGAAGAACGCTGGGAAATGCATTTTGCTGCACGGCACAATAATGAAAACAAAGCTTGATTCCATAACGCTGTTAAGTGTGCTTATTTCCAGCCCTTGATTTTCTCTGGTCTTTTCTGGTTTCCAAAAAATCTCTTCCTCGCCCTTCAAGGATAAAATTTAAATTAATTCCCCCAGCAAGACCTCAAAGGAAGTTCATCCTCGCTGGAAGATGTCGTTCAGGAAAAGTCAATGGAACAAATCCATCCCCAGGTACAATATCTGAGTTCCACAGAGCTACAGCATGATCAGCACAGCCCAGGCTGGAGAGGTGAATTCTCCTTAATTTCCTGGCCTCTGTGCTTTCCTGGCACCTTAAGGAGGCTCCAAAGAGGCAGGAGCAGCCCACTGGGATGAAGAAACCCAAGGGTTCAGGAATGGTGCAATAGCTGAACAGCAGTGCCCTCCTGTCCTGTTTCCACTGCTTTGGGGATTTATAAAAAAATAACTCTAAATTTGCATGTGCAAATGTCCCCAGTAATGAGGCTGCAAGAGGAGGACCTTAGAAATGGACCCACACCAATTCCATCTCTTCATGCTGCCAAGAAAAAGGAAACAACTTCCATTCCCAGCCAACCTGAGCAGTCCATCACTCGAAAAACATTAAATGGAGAGAAAAGAGCAGCGTGAAAGGGGGATACACCTGAGCTTTACGCAGGGAATTATAAACAGGATGGCACAGAGGATATAAAGGGTCCCTGCATACAGCAGAAATTAATTTTCTCCTAGCAAAGGATCCTCTAATTATACTTCTACATCACCTTTTTCTCTCTGCCACATAATCAAACTTGAAGTTGCTGCTATGGAATTGCACTCTTTTTCTCAAATGCTGGGAGAAACGTCTCTAAATTATCATCAGAAAGACGATAATGGATGCTGACTGCTCCCTGAAAGTAATTTTTTGAGTTTTCTTTTTCTGAGCAGGAGCTAAACAGTGTCTAGTGATGTTCATTAAGCAGTCAGCATCCTCCTCTGAGGAGCTGACGTCAGTTTGCAGCCCAGGACCTGCAATTATCATCCACATTGAAGTGGATGCTGCCTGGTTACAGCACGCTGGGAAGTCTGAAAGGATCTGGCTGACACCAGCTGCCCTCCCTCAAAAAATTTTAAAGTGGGAGGTAGAAAATGAGAGCTAGACAAATCTACTCAGTTTTGACCTTGGAAAAAATGTGCTGGGTCATGTTTCCCCCCCTCTGCCACCCCTGACTGTGTTCATCCCTTCTTTGCTTGCAGGGAGGCAAGTGAGTGATGCAGTCAATTTAAAGTCAGCTTAGATAAGCATCTGAACTTCTGGATCTAAACTCCAGACCTCAGGTGGGCTTCAAAGCCACGCTCATCAATACACAGTGGAAAAAACAAAGCTTTTCCTCTGTCAGAAAAATCCCCAGCAAAACTCTTTGCTGTCATTAGCAGTGTCAGGATGGGAACAGAATTCCAGGAACAGTCTGGGAGTGAATTGACAAAAAAAAAGTCTGAAGGTGACCATGTAAACTCAATTTCCCCAAGTTTTCTACCATTAAAGCCAAGAGCTTTAATCACAGCTGGATAAAATCACAGGATTAAAATGTCACCCTCCTTTTGCACGTGGAGCCTGGCCTGTTAAATAAGCAAGTTGCCCCAAAGCAGCTTGTGGGGTGGAACATTGAAAGACGACAAAATAAATTGGTTTATAGGTGCTGGGGGTGGGGGCTTGGCATGAACATTGAATCAGAGGCTCGTGATGGCTTTTACCTTCCACCCTGCATGAGCTCAGCCATCCTTCTTGTGTGACACTTCCCACTAAGGACTACCATTTGTTTGATGAATATCTAAACTCCATCAGACATTGCTGCTCTTGTTGTTTTCTAACCATCTTACTAACATTTTGTTGCTATTAACTTCCATAAATTACAGCCTGGTATTTGCATTCATAGCACTCAGCCATCCATCACACAAGCTTATTTTTTTCTCCTTTTTTTTTTTTTCCTGAGAGAACCACAATTATCCACCTCCTGCAAGGACCTTATTTCCTACCTATTCTGTATTTTGCACTGTTAGGGAGGCATGAATTTAAATCAAAGTATTGCTTAGGGCAGAGGGGTGGTGTCTCCTTTTCTTCCTCTGCTTTCTCTTCCAGCCAACCCCACAACCATGAGAAAATGCTGGAAATTCAGGTGGTAGAAATTAGAGAACAATTCCAGTTTCTAGGTTGTTTATCTGCCTAATGCTGCAGGATTTCTTGGGAGGATGATCAAAGACACCTGAGCAACAGAGGTGCCAAAGGATATCTAATGTTTAAAAATCCCTCTGGACATCTTATGGATGGCCCACAGTTTGATATATTGTGTCAGACACGTCCCCCCTGTGTTTCAGACTCAGTAGAGATGACATGAATCACTTAATTCTCCATTGAAATGCAGGATCTGCTGGGTGGAAGGCTGGATATGGATTTTCTTTCAGGGCATTTCACGAAAAGAAATAAAGAAGAACTCTGTAAAGCCCTGAAATTACAGGTGGAATGTGACAATGCGGGATGCAGGCTGGCCAGGACAATTTATTGCTGGAAATTGCGCTCTGGGGACACTGGGTTTGCTTTGGCAGGACCTTGGCTTCATGAGCAAGCCCAGGGACAAAGAAGGATGCAAAGAGATGCCGATTTTCTGGCACTGGGAGAGAACCAGGGCAGTTTTTACCCAGATCAGTCTGAGAACTGGAATTCCTGAGGCTGGGGTGAGTCATCCTCTCACAACCAGAGCATCATCAGGAGGCCACTTAATTAACTTCTGTGATGGGACCACTGCAACAACCACGCCTGAAACCCCTAACCCCAGCAAGAAATTCCTCCCTAGAGCACCACACCGCTGAAAACAATCAGGAGGAGCGATTTTATTTCCCGGCAGGTTATTTCCAGCCCGGATCATTTCCGTGGCCTGCTCTGCAGCACATCCCTGTGCGAGGCCGCGCTGCCAAAATCCAGGTGACAGAGACAAGGCCTGGCAAAGGTTCTGCTGGGCTGCTGGCTCATTTTCTGCACAGCCATTCCTGTGTCCTTTCCTCGCCACGGGTCACTGCTCAGGCAGCCCTGACAGCAGCAGAGGCAGCGGGGAGGTGCCAGCCAGGCTGTGTTAACTCAGGTGCTCAGGCTGCTGCTCTGAAGCAGAGCTGGCCACATGAGGAAGCTTCCTGGGATGATTTATGCCGTCTCCAGGCTTTCTGTGGAGGCAGGATGTGTAATAGACTGCGGGGAGGTTGGGCTCAGTGTTTTGTAAGGAGATGGCCCGTGTCACCGTCTGAATTGTGCCCGAGCGCTGCCAAGGCAGCTGAGAATCATCCAGGGAGCCGGGGAACTGCTGTGCCTGTCAGCTCCTGAGGAGGGGAGGCACTGAGGAGATCCAATCTCTACCTCAGATCAGCAGCCCAAAAGGATGAATCAGGCCGGGCTGGTGCTGAGCAGCCTCTGAGGGGGCTGGAGGGATGGTCCTGGGGGAGGCAGAGGAGTTCAGGTAAATGCTCTGCTCCTGTGTTCCCTGCCCAGCTCCTGGCGTGGCACAGCCTCACCGCAGCTGCGTCACACTCAGCTGGCCCACGAGGGGACCAGGGCATGGAGCAGTGGTGGCTGGTGTCCCCTCATCCCAGAGAGGTGCTGCCTGCCTCGATTTACCCCTTTAACCACAGACAAAGATGAGATTTACAGCTCCCTGCAGCCTTGCAAGCGACCCAAAGCGCTCCCTGTCCGTGCCAGGCACTTCTGTTCCACCCCAGGAGTTTGCTGAGATGTTCTGCAAAGGGAAAAGCTCTGGGTGCTCTTTCCCCACATACCTGGGCAGTGCCATGAGTTCATTCCAATGTGATTGTGAAGGGAGTTGACTGCAGATCCAAACAAATCTCTTCAGGCAAAACCCTCAAATGAAACAATCAAGGTTTCGAGCACCCCCAGGAGCCAGCAGAGCAGCTGGCCAGTGAGGAGCAGCCTGTTCATCCTGCCAGGAGCTTCTGCAGGCAGAACCAGACTGAGTGGAGAGGGCTGAGCCCTGAGAGCCAGGAGGGCCAGAGGATGCCCCCAAGTCACATTTCCTATCCCAGGGAGGTCCCTCCATGCCTCTCACACACAAAAAAACTTCCAAGTATTGTCCTAGAACTCCAGATTTTAGAGCTTTCCTTCTCCTTTGTCACCAGAGTTCACAAAAAATGCTGGAACTGTTGTAATACTTCAATTGCTATTCCTCCCTCCCCATTTATCCTTTAATTTACAGCTTCCTCCTCTTGCATTCGTATTTCAATCTTTTTTATCCCTCCAGCTTCAGAATGTTTTCCAGATTTTGTATCTCTTCTTTTTATTTGATCATCATTTTCCTGTTCTATATTTGTGCTTGCAAACAGACACCTGCATGCACACCCACGCTGCCTGACTCAACCTTTGTTTTGTTTTCTGGGTTCATTTTGCACTTTCATTTGTCTCTCACCCTTCTTCAGTCCCTCTTCATTTCTCCTTTTTATTGCTGGAGCCTAAATTTTGTTGCTTATTTAGCCTGTGGTTCCTGTCTCTGTAATCTCAGACCCTCATGTATCCCAAAAACTTCTCTATCTCCACACATTTCCCTTTATTTCTTCTTTGCTCCTCTCTGTGATCCAAGAACAGCACCTTCTCTACCTCAACATTTTCATTTTTCTGAGGACACACCACTCTGATGCCCCTCTTGCCTGTCCTAACAACACATTAGAAATTCCATTAAACTAATTCTGGAATATCCTGAGCTGGAAGGGACTCACAGGGATCATCCCAGCCCCTGTGCCTGCCCAGACCCCCCAACAATTCCACCCTGGCATCCCTGGAGTGGTATCCAAAACCCTCCTGGAGCTCTGGCAGCCTTGGGACCATGCCCAGCACCCTCTGGGGGAAGAACCTTTCCCAAAATCCACCCTGAATGTATTCTCCACCCTAAATGTATCCAAGCAATCACTCTGCTGGCATTGGCAGTGATTTCTGTGCCTTTCTGTGCTGCTCAGCAGCAGCATGGAGGAAGACAGTGAAACTTGCTCTTCATCACCCTCATTTCCAGGAGTCCTTGCAGGATAAAAGAGCAGTTGATATTAAAATGTCCCGTTCACTTCCACTTGCCATTCAGCTGCATAGCAACCACAGACTACCTTTGGCAGACTTACTGAACTATTTTTAGTTCAATTACTTGTTCCCCTGACTCAGACTGCAGGGTCTGAGCTTACCTTTCATGCAATATGTGCAAATGAACTTCCTTGCTTCCACTCGTCCTGACCCGTGCAGCTCATTACCAGGAAATTATTTTAGGGACTGAGATATAAACTTCTATATTTGCCCCTCATGTCTGACAGATTTTCAGGCTAATTTTGTTCCCATCTAGCTTTCATAGCCCAAAGTTTTGTCATATTCATATCCTTGTCATCTACTTGGGTGACAGAACTACCTGCAGTTGGATTTACCAGCTTGAGGAATGGCTTCGAGCAGGGAGAGCTAAGGATGATGTGCCAGCACAGTAAATCTGTAAAATCTAAGAGGGGAAGGCAGCAGGAGGCTTGTTTATCATTTTGGGGACTGAAATAAAGCTTTTCTCAAGGCCTGCTGCAGGAACAACAAGTGTGGGTAAGGGGAGGAGTGGGAGCAAAGCAACAACAGGCTCTGAACCCTGCCCAGAGCAGGATCTGCTCCCTGTGCTGGGTCAGAGATGAGGAGACGACATTCACAGAATCACACACATTCACAGAATTCCCAGAATCACTGGGTTGGAAGAGACCTTCAAGGCCATCGAGTCCAACCCCGCCCCAACCCTTCAACCAAACCCTGGCACCCAGAGCCACATCCAGGCTTTGTTAAACACACCCAGGGATGGTGACTGCACCACCTCCCCGGGCAGCCATTCCAGAACTTTATCACTCTTTCTATAAAACACTGTTTCCTGATTTCCAACCTAAATTTCTCTAGGTGCAGCTGGAGGCTGTGTGCTCTGGTTGTGTCAGTGCTGCTGGAGAAAGAGCCCAACCCCAGCTGAGCACAGGCACCTTTCAGGGAGTTGCAGAGAGTGATTAGGTCACCTCTGAGTCTCCTTTTCTCCAGGTGAGCACCCCCAGCTCCCTCAGTGGCTCCTCACAGGGTTTGTGTTCCCAGCTCCTCTCCAGCCTTGTTGCCCTGCTCTGGACATGCTCCAGCCCCTCCATGTCCTTCCCAAACTGAGGGGCCAGAACTGGATGCAGCACTCAGGATTTGCCCTCACCAGTGCCCAGCACAGGGCAAGGATAAACTCTCCTGACATGGATGTAAGTTTAAATTATTCCCTAATTCTCATCTCACTGAATGCAAGGGAATTTCAGCTGGCACCTGGGAACAGCTGCCACCCAAACCTGGCAGCCCAGACCCAGGCTCCTCTCCAGGTTTATTTGCAGGTAATTGTTTGCTCTCTCTCCTCAGTGCCTGCCCCTGTGGTTAGTGTCAAACTTCAGCAGGATGAGAGGAGAACACAGATTGGTGCTAAAACCAAGCCTGAAAGATATTTGCACGTGATTTTGACTTGTGAGGAATCTGCATGGATATTCCAGAATGAAGGAAACCAAACCTGATTTGGAAGCAGTGATGTGCCAATATTAATTCTTTGCTGATGTGAATGGCCTCCATTAAGGTTCTTTCCAACATTAAATGTGCTTCACCTCTAAGGAAAAACCTGGGCTGCTCAGCTCGCCCTCAGAAATCAAGTATCCACCCCAAACAGTCATCATGGAATCACAGAATGGTTTGGGTTGGAAGGGGCCATAAAAATCATCTCATTCCACACCTTGCCAGGGGCAGGGACACCTTCCACCATCCCAGGCTGCTCAGAGCTCCACCCAGCCTGGCTCCCTTCAGGTATTGGATGATTGTCATTTTTAGTGACATCTATAAAAGTGCATTAAATGTTTCATTTTAGTGTCAACTCAGGATTCTCAGTAAGATCCCCTGTGCCTGGTTAGCTGTTCTTCTCCTGGTTATCCTCTTTAGCAATAACACCCTTCATAAATCACATTCTCTCTTTTTCCCTGCTCAGTGGATTGAAATATGGGTTTGCCTCTTTAGTGCTGTCCCTTCCTATTTGTATTCTTTTATATTTAATCATTCAGAAACTCCCATTTCTTCTTCCAGGTTTAACAGCTGATGAAACGAGGATCTGGTTAATGTAGGGGACACCAAACTCTCTTTTGAGCCAGGCTGCCCTTACCAGCTGCTGGTTTAAGCCACTCAACTGGAATAATCTCCCTGATGCTGGAGCTTCCCAGCTCCTTGCTTTTCTCCTCAGGAGCTCACTGAACCACGAAGATGTTCAGCTCCACTGGGAGATGTTTACCTCCACTGATCATTTTGTCCACCTGTTTGCAGAGCAGAAATGATCTGAGCAGGGAGAAAAACGTGCCTGAAGGGAATAAATGCTGAGCTGGAAGTAGCAGAAAGAGGGAGAAGGGTGGGGATACAAAAAAAGGCTCTGTGGGGTGTAAGGAGCAGGGACTGAGAGGCAAAGTCTGGTCCTGGTTCTGCCACTGCCCTGCTGGAAGCTGAGCCTTGGGCTCCCTCCCCTTCCTATCCAGGAGAAGAAATTGCCTTTTGTAGCCATTCAAGCATCACCAGAATCTGTATAATTCAAAGGAAACTCTTCCTGCATCCTTTCTCCCAGCTTTCAGAAATGTAAAAGTGAGTGTCTCTTGCTTTTTAAGGTGGTTCTCCAAACCAAGTCCCACTGGAAGGCCATTGCCCTTTTGATCTCCACCAACCAGAGAGGGAAGGTACATCAAAGTGGGTGATTGATAAATTATCAGATGGGTACATTAAAATGGATGATAAATTATCAGATGGGGAAATTTGGGGGAGGGAGGGAGGAAC